>NW_004955496.1:6734634-6807945 GCF_000276665.1 Chinchilla lanigera | reverse complement strand
CCTCCAGCTCTCTCGCCTCCTCCCTTTCCTCGTCTTCGCCTGCCTCTGAGCTGTGGCAAGCACCTCCCAGGCCCCGCCCCGACGGCGCAGCCCCGCATGCCTATTGGTCAGAGCTCGCGTCTTTCACAGTCAGGTCCCGCCTTCGTTCCAGGGCAACCTTCGCCTCCTCATGGCCCCGCCCTGACGCGGAGTTGTACACAATTATTGGTTCGCTTGCACATCCCTCACGGCCAGATCCTGCCTCCACTATTGGGCAGCCTCCTCCTCTCCATGGGCTGTACCCTGCCCCTCCCCGCCCCTACGTCGAATTTCCGCACGTTTATTGCTCAGGACTCAAGTTCCTCAATGTAAGGTCCTACCTCCGCTCCGGGAAGCCTCCACCTTTCCGCGGGCCCGCCCACTCCCCGCCCTGATGTCGGAGTTCGCACGCTCATTGGCTAGTGTACACGTCCTTCATCGTCTAGTCCCTTTCCAGCCCTACCTTGCCTTCCCGGTGGAAATGTCCCTGTTGCCGGCGAGACTGGCTTGCCCTGCCACCGCCGCCCCTCCTCTCTCCCGGCCGTAGCCACCCTGCGACAGGGGGCGACCGTGGGGCGACTGTGGAGTGGAGGAAAGAGCGCGGGAGCTGGACGGCACGGCTGCGTGCTCGGCCTGCAGCTCCACCTGGGAGCGGCGGTCGGAGCGGGCGACCTGGGGTGCGGACCCGGGGCTGTCCAGCTCCCGAGGCTGGGTTTCCACGCCCTCCGCCCTCGGGGTCATCCCTGTCCCCTGTCCCTATCCCTGCCCCGGGTGGGACGCCTGGCCCCCGCAGGCCTGCTGACTGGGGCGCCCGAGGAGGAGCCAGGAGGCCTATTCCGGAGATGGGGCCCGGATAAAGCTCAGAAACCAGGTGTCCCGAGGGCCTCAGGGCCGGGAGGTGAGGACCGCATACCCGCCGAGGCTCTTGGGACCAGGCTGTGCGCCTTGGCTCCAGGTGTGTGGCAGACACTGCGGGGAGTATAGGGGTACGGGGCACTGTGCTCCAAAGTGGACTTGCCCTGCAGGAATCCCCCGCGTCCCGGAGAGCAGGCCGGTGCGAGGCCCTGGATCCGCTCTGAAGGGGCTGCTGCGAGGCCTCCTGGGCACGGCAGAACTGGCTGTCAGGCAGCTGTGGGGAACCGGTTCTTGGCCAAATAGTACCCAGAGAGGGAGGGGTGCCAGGACCTGTGGTGAGGAGGGCTGGCTTAAGGAAAGAACAAGAAAATAAGCCCAGGATGGACACTCGCAAGTCCAAGATGCTCGCACCCACGTGTCCCAAGCTGGATGTTTGGACTAACTTTTCACCACGTCGAGGAAAAACACCTTTGAACCAAGATCCAAAGGCTTCGAATGTCCGCAACATGGAAAAGTTTTACAACAGAGATAGGAATTAAAGCACACCTCTCAGGCACAATCTGCAGTCCGCTACAAGTCTGGGACACCTCCTAGCTGAGGTATGCATGGGAAAGAAAGTTATGAGTCATAATCGCTTTACAAGTCTTAATCACCAGGTACGCTGAATGTGGGGGTGTAGTTCCATAGCTGGACCACTCCCCCCACAAGGAAAACTAGACAGCAGCATAGTGCTGGGACCAGTTACGCCCTTGCACGCCTGGCCTGTGGAGTTAACAGCCAGGTCATGTGTTATCCAGTTGTTCACCCAGATGCACAGCTACCTGCCCCTGCCCTTGTCTTTACCCAGCTATCCTGGGGACAACTGAGCCCCTTGAGGACCACAGAGAGGAATCTTGCATTAGACTTCACCTGGGAAAGCGATCATCTTCTACTGTGTTACTCTATGAAGATCTGAAGATAGTTTGTTAGGGTAGTTATTTATTTTGCTAGTTCAAGAAGTAAAATCCTTAGTAAAATACAAAAGTGTTGTGTGACTGCTACCTAAGAGAACTACCAGAAGAATAAAAATGTTCTTTATCTCTTTTAATACATGAGCATCAGATCATAACTTTGTGAGTGAATTATTCATTTGCCAGTTGTGTTTTGAAGGATGATGTATAAGTGTGTAGAATAAAGAATTCTGTGACTTAGTTCTTCATTTAATGCTCTCAAAGTCTCATTATGTGTTGTATACATACTGTCTTTGTAAACGATTAAATTTAAGTTGCTACTTCCTCTTGCTATTGGAGAGCACCAACGTGCTATAGCATCATCAGAACTAATAACGAAAGTAAATATGGCCGAGCTATGGTGGATTTGGAGTCGTGTAAATACTCTCCACAGTGGACTTCCATTAGTGCAAGTCATCATAAAGGGAAAACATTTTCGTTTAAGTGTTCTGCTGGATCAGAAGCATTTAGAAAAGAGAAAGAGATTATGTCCTGTTTTGAAGATAACCTGCTTTTCAAATTATAGACTTTGCTTGGCATCTTGGATAAACTTACCATCATTTGGCCCCTAAACGCTGAATGCTGGCTTCTGATCATGGCCTGCTGTCCTTCAGAGTTGCTGGTGGATGGCGGGGTGTTTTGACTTATTCCATGTTTAAGTTGGGGGCACACACGCCAGAAGAGCCCTAAGCACTTGGTCCTAGTAGAGCATGGGTGTGTGTGCTTATTTTAAAGTTAATTCCAACATTCCTTCTCATGTAAGGTTCCATTTTGCACAAGATAAGAGACTCTGGGAAATACACTACTTTACATAGATTTCATTTGAGGTTCAAACTAAAAGGACTTTCTATTTGGATTGTTTTTAAAGTGTTACAAACCTTGGTTTTTTTCCCAGGAGGCAGTTTTATACATTTTAATAAGTTACTTCTGAAAGAACATCAAAACATTTTTAAACCAAGTATATTCAGGAATAAATATAATTTTTCTGATGAAGGATTAAGGTGTAACTGATGGAATTATTTGCCAAGTTTAATACAGATAAGTATAGTTTCCACAAATTTGCAAGAATATCTGTGATCACTATTCATTTAGATTGAATAAACAAATGCAGTATTTGTTTTACTTATATCTGTATTTTATTTCCTATCCAAATACTGGGCACAGAGTGGGTGTGCAACTAGTTTTGCCCAGTGAGATTAAAATGTTTCTGCCTTCATCATGCAAGGTGTTTACCTGCAGGCCTTGTTGTTTATTGCCAGGGACAGTTCACTATAACCAAAGAGAAATATATGCACACACAGTCTGGGCAGAATTGTCATGCATTCTTTCTCCTAGATACTTCGGGTTTTAATCTCATTTCTGATTTTTAAATTTTAAATAAGTTAATTGTGCCGTCATAAATGTTTACATTAAGAATAGCTATATGTGTGTTATTACAGTGAACATTCTAAGAAGCACATATGCTGTGAAATTTTTTATATTTTTGGTTCTTCTAAACTCAGAATTTCAGAATAATTCACCTGAGATGAGTTGAAGTCAACATTTGAAATGCTTTTAGAACATGTCAACAGCAACAGCAAAAAGAGTACTTAATTTGTAGTGAACCACCAAATTGTAAAAGACCTGGTTAATCAGTTTAAGAGAAGGTTTGTTGGGACGTTCAGAAATACCTTTAAATATACAAAATCAGAATAATAATTAGAAGTGAGCTTTACCCATCAAAATTGGCAGAGATTTGCTTTTACTGGAAGCAGAGTGCCCACTACGGATAAAGATTTGTGAATGTGCAAATGAATATTCCACTCTTAAGATGAATCTTGCACATGCACCAGCCATTATTTTGTTTTCTTCTGTTTAGTAGTTTTGCTAGTAGTCATGGTTAGTGGAAGGCATATATTCAATAGTTATTTACTGAATACCTATGTATCAAGCACTGGGACTATAAAATGAACAAACCAAACTCTTTGCCCTCATGAACCTTATGTTTCACTGGAAAGAGAGATATGACACCCAAGAACTATTAAAAACAATTACAAGGCAGCCATGGGGGTGCACACGCATAGTTCCTTCTTCTCAGAAGGCTGAGGCAGAATGGAAAACTCATGACCAGAAGGGCAATGTAAACCTTGTCTTTAAAAAATTTTTAAGGGCTGGGGCTCTAGCTCAGTGGTAGAGCAGTTGCCTAGCATGTGTGAAGCTCTGGGTGTAATCCCCAGTAACAGAAAAAAGTTACACGTATGTAAGCAGGATGCATCAAGCATACCACATGATGAACAAACATAAGGCACAGCAGTGAAGGAACTGAGAAGAGATGGGAAGCATACGCAGCTTGCTGTTACAGACAGGTTACACAGGAAGAAGACCTCTCTAGGAGTGATGTTTGAACAGATCCTATCAAAAAGAGGGATGGAAATGCCTACACAGCCACATGGAAGAAGAATAATCCAGGTAAAAGGAACTGCAGTTGAAGAGGCCCTGAGGCAAAGGTGTGGTAAGAGCATTTTACCAGCTGTCAAAGGAAGCCAGTGTCACTAGAGCAGAGTGAGCTACAAGAAGCAGAACAGGGTAGAATCAGGAAGATCAAGTACAGCCAGGTGCTGAAGGCCTTGTTGACTGGAGGAAAGGCTCCCAGTCTTATTCTGGGTGAAAAGAGGGATTTTATTAAGAAAGTGAAATGACAAATTTAGTAAAAATCCTACCTTTGTTAAGAACTGCCTATGAATGCAGTCATGGGGAAAAAGCAGGGTAGAAATGAGAAAACCAGTTGAGAGACCTGTCAGGATCCAAGCTAGAAATAAGATTCTGAAGGAAATGATGAGAACTCATAATGGAGAGATTTTTAAAGTTGCCTTGCGAGATGTGCTGGACATAGGATGTAGGAAAATTAAAAAGAGGAGTCAAGAAAAACTCTCAGAATTTGGGTCTGAGAAAATGGAAAATAAAATTTACCATTCACTAAGAAAGGGAATATTGGAAGCAGACAGCATGTGTTGTGGAGAAGATCTAAATGTCTATTTGTTAATTTTCAGGTGCATTTTATGTCCAAGGGTGCAGAGGTGCCAGGTGGACCACTGGACACAGGAACCTGGACTTGGAAAGAGAGGGCTCCTCTGCACAGGGTGCACAGTTGGAAGTCATCAGCACAGTAGAGAAGAGGGAAAAAAGAAGGGACCAGTAAACTTGCACATAGGAACAGCTTCTGACAAACAAAGCCAGTTGGGTTGGTGTGCAGAAAGGTGGAGTAGAATGACAACTGAGAGTTGACTACTGGTTTGACTAAAAGGATTATTGGCGATCTTGACAAAGCAGTCCTGTATACCCTCCTCAAATAGCATCTCTTCGTGCTCTGCCTCTGTATTGACTCAAATCCATTTTAGCATTTTACACCTGTTGACAGTGTGTGTGCACACATTATGTGTATGATATTTGTCTGTCTTCCCACAAGTAAATAAAAAAGAACCTTGAGAGTAGGCACTCCGTGTCTTTCTCGTTCCCAACTAAATTTCCTACAGCGTGCCCAGCAAACACCGTTAATAGATGCTTGTTGAAAGAGCAAATATCCTTTTCTAGTGCTGTATTATTTTTTCTGATTTTCTCTATAGTTGAAATAGACATTTCCACGTATTTGTAGAAAAAAATGGAATTTCGTGTTTAGGTCGCTTAAAGTTACAAAATCACCTTTCAGCGGTCAAAACAGTTGACCTGGGCCCTTGAGATGAGAAATGAAATGGAAATTCAGGAGGTTAGTTTTTAGCATGAGGTGTGTCTCTCACAGTAAGAATAATTACTTGTGTGCATCCAAGGGAGGGCATAGTATTACTCATATTTCCTCTTTCTCCAGATGCACAGAGTTCTATAGTTTGCAACATCTAAAGTTGTTCCCTGCTGATAAGTTAAGCCAGACATCAGCAGTTTTCAGGGAAGAAGTGAACACAATTTGTGTTGTATTTTAGAACAATCCCTCAAGAGTTTCTCTCTCTCTTTCAGGGTGTCCCTAATGCCCACCCCAAAGAAAAAGCATTAGTTGGGGAAGTTGTCCTGTGCATACCACAGGTGCCTGTCTTGCTAGTACCCCTATTCTAGATAGATTGCCCAGTCACCTTCCCCACCTGCTGAGTGATCATAAGTCACAGGCTCAACCACTGACATCATGGGGAGTGGACCAGGGACATCTAAGGGCCAGAGACCTTGAAGTTTCCTGGAAGAATCTGCAAAAGTGAGCTAGGATAATCAGATGCCTTTCAGGAAGAACTTGACCTTAAAATTCCCAGAAAGCTGGAGTGAGATGTATTGCAGAATGTGATTAAGGGAGCAAGCAGCAGGAGTTTCATGCACAAGTTGTAGAGACAGATGATGCCATTCTAGACAGAGAGGCCACAGCTAGAAATCCACAAGTCTATGTGTCTTTTCTAATTCTTGTTGACCATGGTTGGTTTTGGTCTTGTTTTGGCTTTGGTTTTGCTTTTCTCCTTCCTAAAGCCTGGCTGTTTAACTTTCATCTGGATAGATAAAACCCCTCAGTACCCTCACAACAGAGGCTTTGTGTTTTATGTTCCTTCAAGTCCCCTACCAAAAATCAAATGGAAGTCAAGGACAGCTAAAATGTTTCCCCGTGCCCTCTGTAGGTTTCTAAGAGTTGGCAACTTCTGATCCTGGTGCACATGGAAATCCTTTTCTTCATTCAGGAAATAGCTACACAGTAAAACCTTGGATTTTGGGTAACTTATTCTGTGAGTGTTCCACAAGGTGAGCAAACATTTGTAATTTTGATCTGATAAACAAGAGATGTCTTGCAATGTGAATATAGTATGTGATACCGAACATGCTCACAAGTAAGCCAATGATTTTTCTCTCTCTGTCTCTCTCTATCTTTCTATCTTTATCTCTGTCTCTAGGATTGTGGGTTATCTTCTCCCAATAGCAATAGGTAACAGAGGAGATTTCATCCTCAGAGGAGGAGAAAAAGGCAGAGGAATCCTTCTCTTCAAATGAGGTCAGAGAGGTATATAAGATGTGTGAAGCAATGCAAAATTTTGTAGAAAACACCACCCGAATAAGACTGTAGCAATGTGAGTGATAAGTTTGTTTAACTCTGATGTATGTCACATTTTTGCAAAATCCTTAAAAGGAGTCAGAAGCAAGTGTCATTGGAAGAGTTCCTTGTTAAAGCTGAATGAAAAGAAAAGATTCTGTTGAGCCAATAGATAGCAATGATTCTGTTATTGATTGTGAAAATCATTCTACACAATAACCCTTCTCTCTCTTGTCTCCCTCATACTAGCCATGAAGGTAAGTAAGTACAGGCTAGTTTGTTTGATTTCCTTTATATTTTGTATTTTCTTTAGTATTTTGTATTGTATCACAGTATTGTAACCATTTTTATATGAATACTTTTTTGATTCTGTGGACCAAATCATCTGAGTTTCCATTATTTCTTATGGGGAAATTCACTTTGATATACAAGTACTTCGGATTATAAACATGTTTCAGAAATGAGTTCTGCTATGCTTGCAAATCAAGGTTCTACTGTATTCTACAGCCATCCTTGCCCATCCTAACAGCTTCTATAACAAAGCCAATGCCAAAAATGAAAAAAGCAAAGAGGATGGGCTCACTAGGGCATCTTGCTAAGTCTGGGAGCTCTTCACTAAATAGTCTGCATGCTAAGCTGCATGTCCCATCAGAGGCTTTAGGCTGTGCTGCAGTAGAGATTGAAATCTCAGTGGAAATCTTCAGTGAATTTTGCACTCCTCTGCAGGTCTGGGCAGCCCTCCATGCACCCTCTGGATGCTGACTCAGCTTCACAGAGGGCTGCAATCAGCACAGACATCCACAGGTGCCTCAGGGGGTGCCCAGCAGGAGCCAGAAGACTGGAGGGATGGCCCAGTCACTGACATCTGCATTCATTATTCCTATGCCTAATTTCAAGGAGGTCCAGGGTGTTTCTTCTTCCCACAGGTTCACAGTTAGAGGGAAACCAAGTGTTTCTAAAGGGTTGCCACCAACCCAAACTTGTAAATCACCCCTTGAGCCCTGGGCCTCCAGGATGTTCTCTGACACCAGTGGTGAGGATGCATATTATCTCCATTTCACCTCCCAGATAGCCCTGGAGTGTCTGTGGCTCCACTTTACTTCTTGGACGAACCTCCTGTCCTTCTGGCCGCTGCTGGTATAGAATAGATGCTCATCCACCTGGACTCACTGGAGTCACTGCATGTTTCCAGACCCACAACCCCACACCTGATTCCTGGTTTCAGAAGTACCCTTTCCAGGTCCCTTGCAGGCCAGGCATTATTCCCTCTCCCTCTCAGCACCTGGAGCTCTGTCACTGGTGGTGCTGGACCGGTAGCTGACAGTAATTAGTGTGATCCAAACTTGGTTGGAAAAGCACTCTGTCAATATGCCTCAGCTACAAGTAAAAGCATGAAGCCCTTCCTAATTGTGATGGTTATAAGATTATCTACAAATACAAATATGCATTAATGTACATAGGTGTATATATGCACAGTATGTATGACTAGAGCTTGTGAGTCCAACCTTTTATAAGAAATTAATATGATGAATTTAATGGCATGCAAACTCATTCTGTTACATGAACATCACACATTTCTGCAAGTGTCTGCCATGTTTGGGTACTGTTTTCACACAGCAAAATATATTTTTCTCTTCTCATCTTGTGAGAACTACAGCATTATGGCTAGTCTCTGTGTCAACTTGGCCAGGCTATTCACCTAGTTGTGTGCTCACCCCCTGCTCAAGGTGTTGCTAGAAGGTTAGTCTGTAGATGTGGCTAATACCTAAGAGCAGTTTGAGGTCAGCAGTCATCCTCAGTGTGGATGGGCCAAATCAATTATTAATGCAAGATTACAGCCCCAATGCTTGTGTGGGCTTCTGCCTGCTGACCTGCCCTGTGTCTGTTGAGCCTACAATCACGCAAACAAATCCCTAAACCAGTTTATACACACATGCATGCAGGCATGCAGACACACACACACACACACACACACAGACACACACACACACCGTGTCACGTATCCATCAAAAGATTAAGTTCCTGGTTTAATTCTCTAGGATAAAAGGTTATTTTGCTTTCCTCACTTATAACCGATAAGAATTTTTTTTCTCTAACCATGTCTTCCTCCCTGGTAATTGCAGTAGGTAGTCAGGTATTTGGCTAGGATCACTGCATGTAGATCCTGAGGTGAAGATCCATAGGAAAGTGATGCAAGAAAGAATTTTCCAAGGAAAAACCAGGACACAAGTAAGGAAAATGATGGAGAAGAGGAGTAACGCGCACGAGGGTGAGATGTCGGTGCAGACCCATTTCCCATGGTGGCAGGGACTCAGTCTTGCAGCCTCTGAGAGCTGTCTCCATCTGGACCAGGGGACTGATGTTGCTTCCCAAGCACCCCAGTTCTCTGCATAGTACAGATCATGCCTCAAAGTCTGAGGACGATGCCCTGGCAGAGCCCCAGCTGAAAGCACCCAGGAGTCATTGTGCATGGAAATGGGCATGATCCAGAGAACCTGCTGGGAAAGAGGAATTGATCACCTTTTACAAGAGATGCAGTTGTGTCTGTCTGTTCCTCCTTTGTGAGTGCAACTGCAGAAAACTTTACTCTTTCCCTATTTCAAGCTTCATACCATGTTTCTGTATTGTCTGAAGTTCTCAATTCACAGAACAGAGCAAAGTGAAGTATTCCTAAGACAGGAAACATGTGGACTGCATGCAGAACTAAGACCTGTCCGGGGTGTGTGGCTGTCCAGCTAGCTCCAAAGGCATCAGGTGGATGTGGAGAGTGGATCCTACTGAGAAGACTCTTTGGCCCGACTCAGCCATGCAGTCAACATGGCCCTGTCTCAAGGTGCTCCACGGACCACCTTCTCCAGCAGGTTCCTTTTTTTTGGAAAGTTGAATTCAGCCTTTTCTGCAAGATAGGTTATCTTCATGCTAAAATATTCTGAGCAGCTATATTATATGGTATTTCCTACTATATGAGTTAGGAAAGCAGGGAGAAGTATTCTACAGAAAGAAACAGGATTCACACAGGCAGACAAGCACAGAAATGAAAGACAAAAGCCACTGGTGTACCATTATGAGATTTCCTTACATTTCCGGGGCCTAGCTCTGTGGTGACCTTTGCACTTGATGAGACTTCACTATATTCTCATCATTTGTTATTCTTTTGTACTGGAGTTGGATCAAATTTTAGTTATGAAGTTACATATACTGAAGTGTTCCCATTTTCCACTCTTGTAACAAAATACCTGAGACAATCAACTTAGGAAGGAAAGGTTTTTTTTGGCTCAGGGTTTAGGAGGTTCCAGTCCATGGTGGACTTGCTTCCTTCTTTGGGGCCCAGGTTGGGACCTCACAGCAGCAGCATATTGGGGTGAAACCTTTTACCTGGTGGCAGTGGAAGGTGTAGGACAGAAAGGGGACAGGGGCTGACTCACAGTCCCCTTGTAGGGCATAGCCCAGTGACCCCAAGACTGTCCATTGGCCCCAGCTCCCAGTGGTACCAACCTGAGGCATCAGCCCACAACTCACTATCCTTTGGGCACACTGTGGATCCAAAATATAACAGAGAGGATAATAATAAGGGAAATTTACTTCTAATAGCCAAGAATTGGAGGAAATCAAGATGGTTTTCAGCACCTCCAGGCAATGAGATATTCTTCAGCTCTGCAGAGAAATGAGCCATGGAGCCATGAAACAAATACATATTCATGAGTGAGAAAAACCAGTCTAAAAAGGCTATATAAGATGTAATTCCAGCCCTGGCATTCTGGGACAGGCAAACACGTGTATACTGGTCTATTTTCTATCCCTGTCACCATGTGCCTGAAGCAGGGTGGTGTACAAAGAACAGGATTGTGTTCAGCTCACAATCGCGGAGTCCAGGGCATGGCACTGGCACCTGCTGAGCTTGTGTTTGGCATTACAAAGGCAGAGAACACACAGAAGAGGCCACATGGCAAGACAGGAAGCCAACAGGGTTCTGACGTCAGGTGTAGACACTTGTTACACACTGTTCTCTGAGGTTAACTGGGATCCCATGGGAGCCATAGCATGGTCATCCTGAGAATGATGCTTCCAGCATAGGGGCCTCATCTTCACTTCATGGCAGTAAAACATCCCAGGAATCAGGGAGGGAGTGTCTAAGAGGTTTCAGAGAGATCTTAAGGTAGGGAAAACACTGAGTGTGGCACAATCGTGAGTACCTGACATTATACATTTGTCCCAATCTATGGATCACACGGCACCAGGAACGAGCTGAATATAAAAATGCATTGGAACAATGGTGATGTCCCGGTGTTCTCCAGCACCTTGTGGGAGATGCAGCTCACATGAGAGGCTGTGCATGTGTGAGGCCAGGGCCACGTGGAATAGCTCCATACCTTCCTCTCAAATTTGTCATGAAGCTAAACTACTCATCAGAGTAAAGCAATCACAGCAATGGTAATGAAAGCCTAAGAGCAGCAAGTGTTTCCTGCTGTGACTCGCTGGGAGGGACTCTGGTAGAGACAGGGAAAGGCCTTGGGTCCAGGAGTCCAGTTGAAGTAGTCACCGTCCAGGAAAGGCCTGGGGATATAAGCAGGCCTCTCAGAGAACCGTGGGAACACTGCAGAGGGCAAGTCTCCAGATCCTTAATGTTTATCCTTGAGCTTCACTCAAACCATTTGAACAATTTCAGGAGTGATGCAGGGGGCATCACAAGATGGGAAGGCAACAAGTCAACCGTGAGAACACTGGAAAATACCTTCTCTCTCTGTCTCTCTCCTTTCCTTTCCTTTCCTTTCCTTTCCTTTCCTTTCCTTTCCTTTCCTTTCCTTTCCTTTCCTTTTCTTTCTCCTTCATTCCTTCATTCTTACTTTTTTCTTTTTTTGAGGCACTGGGGAATGAAATCAGGGCCTTCACACTCAGCTACACCCTCATCCTATCTCCTGTTGTTTTTTGAGATAGGGCCTTGCTAAGTCACTAAATTATCCAGGCTGGGCTCACATTTACAGTCTTTTTTGCCTCAACCTCCCAGTGTTCTGGGATTGCAGGTGTGCACTACTGTGTCTAGCTAGAAAGTACCTTTTCTCATGTAGGTGAAAGACTAGTAGCTCATCTGCATGTTATGATCTGTCTCCAGAAAACTATGCATTACTTATACTTGTTAGAGTTCAGAAGTAAGATAATGGTAAGGACAGGTATTTGCATTGTGTGTTTCTTGGGATTAGAAAACAAAATTGTGACATTTTCCCTCCTAGACAGGTCCACTTTAGATTATGATGTCATCCACAGGTGGATAAGACATGGGGTAGCTGTCAGGTTCAGGTCAGCACCCACCCGGACAGCACCTTGTGCCTTCTCCAGATGAAAAGTGTACCTTCTTCAAGTGTCAGTGGGCTGGTGTTTTGGTCCTCTGTGCAGTTCTCCATGTTGATGTTACATTTCACAGGGTGCATTTTTCTCTCTACATCATGTATGAACTTGACAATAGAGTCCACTTTTATAAATCTGTGTACACAGCAGCAAGAACTGCAAATAAGCTCAGTTGATTGAACCAACAGAATTTAACTATAGAAAGAAAATTACCCAGTGTGTCTTCATCATTAAGGAAAATAACACAAAAAATTAATAAAAATTTGTTGAATAAATGAGTGATAAATAAGGTACTTATAAATTATTCATATCATAATTAATTAATTAATTAATTAATTTTTTGAGGTACCAGAAGTTGAACTCATGACTTCAGGTTTGCCAGGCAAGCATTTCTGCTGCTAAGCTATATCCCCAGCCCCTCGTGTCACAATTAAGAAATAGTTTTTCCAATTAAATTGTTTGGCAGACATTTTCTTTAAATTAAATGTGTTACATATGTGCCTGTAATGTTTTGCTAAAAAATATTTAACAAGCAAGTATAATATATGATTTGATGGAAACTACAGTCATGTTGAATGACTAAATTTTCAATATGAAACTTTAGCTAACAAATAAATAATATAATTTACAAAGTTATTTTTGAGGTATTTGGGCAAACATGTAAAATACTTGTAGATTAATAAAATATAGTCACCATTTACAGTACATAATGTCTACATTTCTTTTGTGGAGTTGGTACATGTACATAGCACATCTTAGTTCTTTTTTATTCCCTTCTTCTCTGTCCCTTCTCTCTCCATCCATTTCTTGATTCCCTTCCTATTTGAGAAATATCTATCTCCCCACACCAGAGAGGAGCTAGAAGAACAAATGTTATGCACAAAAGGAGAAATCATTGGAGCTGGGGACTTAGCTCAGCGGCAAAAGCCTGGCAAGTGCAAGGTCGTGAGTTCGGTTCCCGGTACCGGAGAAACCCCCCGCCCCCCCCCCAAAAAAAAAAAAAGAAAGATCACTGAAATTTTGCTACTTAATAACAAGACAATCACATTTTAGTATAGTGCAGTTCCTACTGTTCTAATCAAAACATTTTGTTTATCTGGTAACTCCATCATATTTGTCTCCCTAAAAATAAATAATTTTAAATTGAAAATAAAGTAGAATTAATTTTATTGCTACTTTCCAGGGAGATTGTAAGGAAGCAAAGAGTTGTTTAAAGGAAAAATATCAGGAACACACATGCTGAATGTTGAACTATCAGAAATATAAAAAGTAAAGGCTATTTAACTTTTTAAAATGTGCAAAAGTGTTCCATACTTTATGTACAGATTGTTTGCCTTACTATGGGTCATTTGAGTATTCCTTTCTACATTTCCTAAAGTTAAATGTAAAAACATGTCTACTTGCCAAAAGTCACCAAACCAGTCTCAGTACATAGCTAACTGTAGAGATGAAATGTATATGTGAATCCACATGTTTTGCCAAAAAATTACTATTTTTCTTCCATTATGGCCTAAGCACTAGTTAGACAAATTTATATAGATTATTTGAATTCAGTTCCTCTGAATCAATTTTTATGAAACCAAATACTCTATTTCAACCTTATTTATAAACTGTATTGAAGGGAACAGAAAATACCAGCCGGCGTTAAACACATTTCAGTGCAGTAGAGATGCTGGCAGGGGCGTTGCCAACCCTGTAGAAATGTGTAGGAGTCTGGTTTGGTTTCTACTTGTTGGGCTCCCAATAGCCCAGGTCCTTGCTAACATCTGTCCTGCTTCTTGAGTTCTATGATTTAGGTAAATTTGAACACTTGAAGGGTGATAAGGAAGGACCATGTCACATGGTCCAGGACTTTGCTTCCTACTAGCTCATTTTCTTCCTTCTCATCCCGTCATTTCCCAAAGCCAGTACTCCCTTGTTTGTTCTTCCTTCTGTGTCATCTCCCCTCTCCCAGCCACTTCTCTTCAGCAAAGCAGCTTTGCTTGTTGGCCCAGCTCCCGTGTAGAATTCTGCTGCTATTAGCTTCTTAATGGAGCCAGCCCTCTGTATCCTTGGATTCAACCAATGTAGACTGAAAATATTCAGAACAAATTCATCTGTACTAAACACTATGAGCTTTTTAAATCTCATCATCATTCTTGATAAATATAAACCTATTAACAAAACTTACATTTCACTAGGTATTGTAAATAATCTAGACATTATGTAAAACACAAGGGGGAATATGCATAAATTATATGAAAATATTGCATCTTTTTATATAAGGGACTTGAGCTCTATTGGTTTACATGGAAGAGGTCCACAAGCCCGTGTCCCTACTACCAAGAAAAATCTGCGGGAGTAAAACTTTTACCTTTTGAGTAAATGCTCTTTTGTGTTTACTTAAAACATCTCCAAAGTAAGACACAAGCTAGATAGGCAAAACGATATCACATGTAACTAAGTATATTTAAGAATGTAAAAGTCACAGTGATCCTGTTTTCCAATTTAATCATGTCTTTAAAAATCCCCAACCCCTAGCATTAATTTTATATTAAAACAATGACAAACATTAAATAAAGAGGAGGAAAAAAGAAAATTTAGATGGTGCTTTGGTGTGTGGAATAAGTGAGGGTAAATGACTACTCGTATGGGTGGGTAGAATAAAGATACTTTGCAAAATCAGGTGTCTGTTTTCAGCAATTCAGAAATAAATTTGGAAAGGCAAAAAGATATTGGGATACTGAATCCCAGGCATCCACACCAGGCATAAGGTAAAAACCATCACAAATAGTCTCACAACCTCCTTTGAACTCTCCTTGAATGTGCTTCCTCAATTGGCATGTTTTATATTTCTGCATGTTTTATAACTCTAATACATATGTATGAATTCCATAAATATATGTACTGTTATATTACATGTTTAAAATTATAGAAATGTTATTATGCTATATATATATATATATATATTCTTTAGCAGCTTGTCTTTTCAATATTGTTTTAAGCTTTATTCATGTTCATGCCTTTAGTTCTAGTTCTTTCATTTCAACTATTGCTACAAGTTCGGATTTTATGAATAGACATTCATTTCCAGTTCCATTCAAAGACATTTAACTTTTGTTTGCAGTTTTATTTATTTATTTAGCCACTAGAACAATACCACTGAACATTTGGTAAACGTCTCTCAGTGAACATGTGAAAATAGGACAGATACATTTGGCTGAGGAATCATTGGGCTGAAAGCTATGTGCATCTTCAGTATCATTTGATATTCCAAATTGCTTTTTTAACCTGACTAAACTAATTTACACTCTGCCAAGACTATTTGATTCTCAATAACACTTTTAATTTCATTTAATCAGGTGCATGTGAAATACTATCTCCTAGTGTTTTCAAGTTGTATTTTTCAGAGTAAATGCACTGCAGCACCATGTAGTATGTCTACTGGTAACTCTGCTGCCTTCTGAGTATGCAGCTGTCATCGCTGGTGGCCTGGTACTGTTTTCCCCTGGCAAGGCTGGAAGGATACCTATCAGAGCCCAGTGGAGGACTCCAGTGAGATGCGGAAACAGGGAGAGCCAATGCTGTTTGCTTTGAAGGTTCCTAGTGGGCTATAAGGTGACAGACACAGATAGGCTGTGGTTTCCAACTGGACCTTCTTTTTCCTTCCCATGTGTAGCTCTTCTTCATGGTAGCTGGCACTGTAATCAGTCATGATCCTAACCCTTCCTCCAGTAGGGTCCTGCAGCAGCAGCAGCAGCAGCCTCCAGCTCTTCCCACCAAACTCCTCTGTGTGACCACTCAGCAGAGGGTGGCCTGAACTCCTGCAGATCTGGGAGTGACTGTTCTCGGATTTTCTAATTTCTCCCCTCGGGACCTCAATTCTCCAGTCACTTCTCCAACTTTTTAAGTTTTTATTACTGTAAGGTATGCTTTGGGAAAAAAGGCTAGAAGATTTGGAAGCTATTGAATAGCTAATAGGGTAGCGTGTAGGAGAGATGAGTACTAAAATGAATCTAACATTTGACCTCGTGTTTGCCTGGAGAATCTGCCCCATCATAAGCATCTCCCAGGAAAAGAAACAGAGGCTGAGAAGTTGCATGTGCAGTGGACAAGAGGCCAAGAAACAGAGCAGAACTGTAGGCACCTAGGGCCCCAGGGTTGAGGCAAAGAGAATCAAGATGTGGAGCTCTCCTTAGAGAAGCAACCCTTCGGAAAAGTTCTGGCTTCCAGTGGATGACTAGAGGGTGGAATTTACAAAACTGGAGCCCAGCTTCATATCAACCTCACAGACTGCAGAAAGGTAAACTATTATAACTCTTTTAAAAAGAGAAGATGTCCAGGTTCCAGTTAGGCCTGTGTAGGTAGCTTAGGAGTCTTTACTATCTATCAACAGCAAGCAAAAAGCCGAACAAACTGAAAATTCAACAACTCTTCTTAAACCCACAAGATATAGAGCAAACCAATGGCCCAAAACTTGAGAAATAGGCAGATTTTAAAAAATTACAAAATAGCCGAGCAGTAACCTCCATAGGAAGCAGCACTGGGCTAGGAAAACTTGTATGAGGGTTAGGAACTCCAGACTAACCCCAAGAGGCCCAGGTGGGATTTTTGGTGAAATCCAGAAGAAATTATGAGTGCTGTGAGATCTTTCGGAAGATGCAAGCACAGAGAGTATTTCCTAACATGTTCTATGAGGACAGCCTTATCCCAGGATCAGAGCCAGACAAAGATATCACAAGAAAGCCACAGACCATGCTCTTTCATTAATATGAGTGCAAAAGTCTCAGTATAATTTTGCAGATAGAACCCTGTAATATAAAAAACAAAGTCACAGCCAAGTGTGATTTACCTGATTTATGGAAAGTTGTTTCTACATTCACAGCTTAGTTAATGCACTCCAGCACATTATCAGGCTAAGAAAACCATATGATCATATCCACCAATGCAGCAAAAGCATTTGCACACTCTGCCATTGATTCATGATTTTAAATAAGGTCTCAGTAAAGTAGGAATTGTAGGAATCTTCTTCATTCTCATCAAAAATATCCATCAAAAAATCACACTACAGCAAACTTCATGCTTAATGATGTATTCACAGTCATACCACTAAGATCAGGGGCAAAACCAGGCCATTTCCTCTCTTTACTGCTTCTTAACAGTGCCCTGGAAGCCCTACCTAATACACTGAGATAAGAACAGGAAATGAAAACATACAGCCTAAGAAGAAAGAAAGAAATACTTCGCAAATGACATAAATGTTTGTGTAGAACATACATAAATATTTATGTAGAAAATACAAAAAATTGACTCACCCCCAAAAATCCTGGCAATAAAATCAGTTATAGTAAGGTTTCAAGATATCAGATTAAAATACAAATGGTAATCACTTTCTTACACACCAGCAACAAACAAATGGAATCTAAAATGAAATAATACCAATGGCTAGGGTTGGGACTAAGGAGTAGAGCACTTGGTAGATACAATGTCTTGGGTTTCATCCCCATTGCCACAAAAGCAAACAAAAAACCTGCAATATCATCTTTATTAGCACTCCCCAAATGAAGTAGACAGTGTAAAGAGATGCATTTTATACAAGATCTATATGAGGAAACTTACAAGACTCTGACGGAAGAAACCAAGAAGACTCACTGTGTGTAAATATCACTTCTGTCAAACTTGATCCGTGGAGTCAATGAAGTTTCAGTGAAAATCCACATTATTCTGTGGGTACTGACAAGATGGTTATGAAGGTTATATGGAATGGCAAAGACTCAGAAGAGCCAACATTACTTTATTAAACACTTCTTTATTAAAGAATAAGGCCAACAGACTAACTTCAAGACTCACTGTAAAGCTTTTCTCACCAACACTTTTCATCTTATTTGAAAATAAGATAAGTAGATGTATAGGGTTAAACAGAGAGCAAAAACAACTCCCCAGTAAATATGACTCCCCAGTAAATATGTCTTTTGACAAAGACAAAGGAGCAAACAGTGACCAAAGAAAATCTTTTCAACAGAAGATGTACAATGTGGAATACACATGTGCAAAAAAACCCATACATAGATTTTACAACCTCCAGAAAATTAACTGAAAATGTGTTACAACCAAAACAGTAAAACTGCAAGTAAATAACAGGAGAAAATCTAGATGACCTTGAGTTTCATCATGACTTTTAAATATAAAGACAGAGATGCAAGTCATATAAAAAAACAAACTGAATTTCATTAAAACTAAACATTTCTGCTCTGCAAAAATCATTATCAAGACAATGAAAAGACACAGAATGGAAGAAAATATTTGCAAAACACTTATCCAATGAAAAATTGTTTTCCAAAATATACACACTTAAAATTCAACATTAAGAAAACAAAGAGCCCTATTTAAAAATGCATCAAATCTTTTTACAGCTATCTCATGAAATAAGACACACAGATGACAAGTATATGTAAAAGATGACATCCTACGCCACTAGGGAAATTTAAGTTAAAACAACAAGAAGATGTTGCTACACACCTACTGGAGTGTCTAAAATGCAGAACCATGACAAGACAGAAGCTCAGTATTATGGTTTGTGTCTGGGTGTCCTCCCAAAGACACATGCAGTCATGGGGCAGGATTTTAGAATTTATGATTGATTCATGGTCCAATGTTGGAATTATGGATGTGAGTGCTACGCCTACCCTGGGACAGGTAGTTTACAATACAATGTAAGGGAGGGAAAGAGGCTCGCTCTTCCCTCTGCCACTCCTCTCTTTTGCTCTTGTTGCTTTTGCTGTTTTCCACCATCATGAACTATTGCCCTCTACCATGTGTCACTCTGCCTTGGAGCCAGCCGAGTATGGACTGAAACCTCCAGAAACTGTGAGCTAAATAAAGCTTTCCTTCCTTAATTTTGGGCATTAGGTTTTTTGTCCCACCAATGAGAAAAAAAGTAACCAATACACCAAGCAAGGATAAGGAGAACAGGACTGTCATTCACTGCCGGCTGAGGCGGAGACAGTGCAGGGCTCTGGAGAACAGCTCAACAGTCTCCTACAAGGCTGAACATTTACTCACTTACTATGTAGTTTTGTGACCATGGTTCTTGGTATTTACCCAAAGGAACCAAAACTTATGTCCACACAAAGCCTACACACAGATGTTTATAGCAATGTTAATCATAATTGCCAAAACTTAGAAGCAACGAAAATGCCCTGTGGAAAGTGAAGAGATAAAACGTGCTACATCCAGGCATTGAACATTATATGGCAATAAGATGAACGGGCAAACCAGCTGTGCAAAGACATGAAGAAACATAAGTGTAACTAAATTAATCTGAAAGCACTGTCTATGGTATTATTCCAATTATAGGACTTTCTGGAAAAGGTGAAAGTACAGAGATGATAAAAAGATCAACAGTTTGCAGGAATTTAGTGAGAGGAGAAATAGGGGGCCATGGAAGTGTTCAGGGCAGTTAACATAGCACGATAATTATAGGTGCAGAAACCCACAGAGGGCACATCACCCAGAGCATCCAGAGTGAGCTCTGATGTGAACTATGGGCTTGGATGATAAAGTTTATCTGGGAAAATCCCTCACTGGTAGTAAATGGACTACTGGGGGTTGCTAGAGAAGAATGCTGTGCATGCAATGAGGCCAGGTATGGGGTAACACGGTGCTTTTCTCTTGTCTTCCTGTGCACTCAGAACTGCTACAAAAGTCTTTTAAAAAGGGAAATGTAAGGAAAAATTTGCAGCTAGCATATATAATGATCAGATTTTATAATTTAATAGAAAATAGCACAGATGAAAGGATTAGTGAACTGAAACAACAATGAAATATAGAAAAAAGAGACACAGGAGATATAGTGGGAAAATCTAGCTTGTGTGCATTGTACAGTATAACAGGAAAGGAGAGGGAACTGGAAAGAATCAATATTTGAAAAGATAATTGCTAAAAATTTGCAACACTGAGGAAGATACCATTGCTACATATTTATTAAGCACAATAGACACAAAGCAAGATAAATACACAGAATATTCTGTGTGGAAACATTACAATAAATTTCTTGAAAATCAAGTGAAAAATTTCATAAAATTGACCATTAAAAACTCTGTAGGTATTTAGAAATGAAACTTAGCTTATAAAGTCTAAACTTTATAATGAAACACAAAGGCCTCTAATAGTCAAGGTGTTCTCAGAGGGGAGAACACAGTGGAAGGATTTATGTGATTCAATGTCAAGATTTAGAAACATATTTTTTGGGAAGATACCTAGAAGGGAAATAGCTGGTGCAAATTGAATTACTACCTTCAGTTATTTGAGGAATGTCCATACTGATTTCCACAGTGGTTGCACCAGTCTACACTCCCACCAACAGTGGAGAAGGGTTTCTTTTACCCCACAGCCTTGCTGGCATTTGTTATGATTTGATTTCTTGATGATGGCTGTTCAGTGATCCAGTCATACCCGTGGTTATAACAACACAATTCATAATAGCTAAATCTTGGAAGTGGCCCATATGTCCATCAACAGATGAATGGGTAAAGAAAATTTGGTATTTACACACCATGGAGTACTATTCTGCTATTAAGAAGGATAAACTTGAGTCATTTGTAAGAAAATGGATGTACCTTGAGAGCAAGTTTAAGTGAAGTAAATCAGACATAGAAGGTTAAATATCTGATGGTTTGTCTTATATGAGAAACTTAAACTATAAAGAAAGAGCAAAATGAAAGGTAAACAACAGGAAGTGGAAAGATAGACCTTTCTCAAAGGGGAAGATGATGAAGACATGGAGTGGGAAAGGGAAGAGAAAGGAGGGAAAGTGGGTGAGAAAATAATTCAGATGTGTTATGAACAGGCAGCAACTCCCCATGAGAAGTGTGGTTGCCATGGACTACAAACATGGACTAACACAAAACAAGAACAGTACTAGAATGGGGGAGTGAAGTGCTGGGTTAGGAAGAATCAGGGTTCGTGGTGAGCAGGGGAGGAAGCCCATAAAATAATGTCTTCCTGTGTGCACACTACATTTCTGATGAAGGTGGTGCCCAAGAGAGATGAGGAAAAGATGTTTCTCGGTAAACAGTAATGGATCAATTGACTATGCGTATGGGGAAAATAAACTTTGATGTCTACCTCACAATACAGATAAAATCCATTCCATATTGTTTATACATAGTATTCAGACACTAACAGTGGTGTACTTCCAGAGTGTTGTAGCAAAATCTCTTGAGGACTGCAAGTATAAAAAAGAACATTTTTTAGACAGAACCAAACTCCTGTTAAGCAGCACATAGATAACACAAAGAGGACAATCAAAACGTAGGAGAAAATCAATAGAAAAACAGGCAAGACATATTAACTGGAATTTCAAAAAATTATAATAGACAATGGGCAGTGTCTCCATGAAAAGGTTCTCTGCCATTTTAGCCATAGCAGAAATTCAAATTTAATGATGCTCATCTACACTTACCAGAGTGCTGTGAAAGTCTAAATAATGCCTGTCATGGAGAGGGTGTGGAGTTGCTCAGACAGCTGAGAAGCTTTTAGAGGACTGTGCCACATCACGAACAAGGTCTGAATGAGCATGTTCCGGAAACAAAGCAAGCTTGCGTAGAGGAGCAAATTCCAAAGAAATATGCACACACAGGCACTAAAGACTGACCAAAAAACAGTTTTACTGCCTTCTCTTATATTTGCACATGAAAACAATTCTAGTGCCCCCTGAACAGAGAATGAGCAAAATCTGAAATTCATACAGCAGGATACAACAGGGAACATTAGCAAACCTCTCCTGAAAACATTTTAAAACAGAAGTATTTGAAGCAAGCTTTCTGCTTGTACACTAGAGTGCTGGGCAGAGAATCAGGCTGCAAGCTCCGTGCATGTGCGCCTGTGTATGGGTATGCACTCGCCCCTGTATGGGAGTGCCCAGGTGTGTATGGGTGTGCCTGTGTGGGCGAATTCTGTGCCCTCTGACACTGTAAAAGGCTGGATGGAATGTTGCTTTTACCCTCACACCAAGAAAAAGGTAAACTCTATCTCACAGTTCTGCTCCAGTCACAACAGAGCTAGGGTGTTAGGGGAGGCACCCCAACTCCTTCCAGGAGAGACTGAGTACACTGAGGCCCCACTTTCTAATTCAGTTCCAGATGGTGGAGAAAGCACAGGAGTTCTCTTTGGCGAGAGCCATATAAATGCTAATTTTCCCCACAGCAGCAACTCTTTCAAATTTTGAAATCTGTCCAGATCTTCCTAGTTTTCATACTGTTACAAAAGATCGGTTCTTAAACAATATTTTTCCTGAATTTATAACTGCTGCAATTATTATAAGCAGAAAGGTTGATCCAATCAATACAAGCAACTCTATCACTATTGGAAATGTCCTATTAAATTTTTATCTTGATCTTAGATAAAAGAACTTTACAAAGCCTTCTTTTTTATTCTACTAATTTTAACATGCTTTATGAAAATGTGTAAAATATATTGTCTGAAAATGAGAACACTTGCAGGTGCTCCTTTTTAATTTGAATGCCGTACTTTAAAAAAAAAATTTATTTTAAAGAGAAAAAAGAAAAAAATAGAAAAAACAATAATACAGAATTTCAAAACAAGATAATAGGAGATTAACAATGGTTAATATATTGTGTATTATTATCTTCAAATTGGTTACTCAGATTACAAGATATAAGCATGCATAATTAATCAGACAATATAGGCACAAATTATTTTTTCAATAAACTAAAAGAAGCCAGTAGTATAACTATCTTATCTATCTTAGGTATATATCTATTTTCCTTTCCCTTCCTTCTTTTCTCCTTTCACCCATCCCAGTTGTTCTTTATTTTGAGCAATTTCTTTCCCTTTCATGATATCTATTGTAGATTTGGGGTCTTATTTACTCTCTCAGTTTCTTGCACTAGGGAGACAGAAAATATGATATTTACACATGTGAATTTCACTCATTTCATTTGTGAGTATGGTCTCTAGTTGCATCCATTTACACATAAAAGCCTCAAGTTTGTCCTTGTTTATAGCAGAATAGTACTTCATTATATAAAAATACCACATCTTTTTTTATCTGTCCCTCAGTCAATGGGTGTCTTGGTTATTTTTCTCTTGTTGCTGAGAGAAAATACCTGATATCCAAAATTAAGGAAGGAAAGGTGTTTTTAGCTCACAGTTTGTGGAGGTTTCATTCCATAATCAGCTGGCTCCAAGGCAGGGTGGCACAGCACAGGGGCAACAGTTCCAGGAAGAAGAAGACAGCAAAAGCAGCAAGAGCAAAAAAGGAGAAGTAAGCCTCTTATCCTCTCTTATACTGCAAACAGCTTATCCCACCCCCCAGGGTTGGTGTATCACTCACACAATCTCCATGTCCTTCTCTTGCACAGGCTCAGGATGAATACAAAGTAAGGCCCCCTGCTGAGTCACTTAGTTAAACTTCTAAATTTCTCAAGTTGACACAATGAACAACACCCCAGAACAGTAAGGGCATGTCCTTTTCAACCCAAGATGTAAAATGGTTGAGTTACTTAGTTAAGCTTTTAGCCTCCTTAGGTTAACACAATGTATCAACCATAACAATGGGCATTTGGGTTATTGCCAAGATTTAGCTATTGCAAATTGTGCTGCTATAAACATGGGTGCACATATATCACTGTGGTATGATGTTTTTAATTCTTCTGGGAAGGGGGGAAGCTGGACTGAATGGGATCTCTAATCCTAGTTTTTTGCAAAATCTCTACCTTGATTTCCACAGTGGTTGCACCAGTCTACACTCCAACAAACAATGAAAGGTTCCTTTTCCCCCTATAGCCCGCCAGTGTTTGTATGCCTTACTTTTTAATTTTATTTTTAAGCTACATTGGCTAGAACCTCTGGACGGGGGGAATATAAATAGGATCACTGAAAACAGATGTTCTTTTCTTGTTCTACTGGAAAAAATTTCTAAGTCTACGCCATTAAATATTGCTTGTTGCAAAATTTGGCAGATGCTATTAAATTATGGAGATTTTCCTCTATCCCTAGTTTTCTAAGAGTTCCTTTTCTATTCACTTTTACATATAGACTATTGAATTTTATTAAGTACTTAATCTTCATCAATTGTGACATTTTTATGAATTTTCTTCCTGAAAGTATTGTAGAGAATTATTTCATGACTGGATTATCTGGATGATCTAGATTATCTGATATTAATCCATATACATAATTTTAAAGTCATCTTTATGGCCTAATATTTTGGTCATTTTTGTTAATATTTCATAAGTGCTGGTCCTGTGCATATGTCTCCACAAACTAAAACTTATTTCCTATTCCCATTTTCTCTTTGTCCAGTAGAGATAAATTGAAACCTTCCACCACATTGGGATCATCAGTCCCTTATTTTTGTCTGTCAATTTTTCTTCTTATATTTTAAAAATATATATTTCACATTTCCATTGTTATATATCTTTCCTTTGAGTTGTCATTGTTTCACAATGTAGAACAAGTGTTTATCTTTTTGAGTGTGTATTTTACATAGTTAATAACATTATCTGAATTTTCTTATAATTTTATTTGTAATTTTTATTTTTTAATATTCATCTTTACTGCCTTTAAATTTTATTAATTCCAGATTAAAAGATGCAGACACAACTACAATCATATTTAGCCACATTATCTTTGACAAAAGGGCCAAATATGTTCACTGAAAGAAAGATAGTCTCTTTAATAAGTGGTGCTGGAAAAACTGGATGTCTACATGCTGAAGACTAAAACTAGACCCATGTCTATTACAATGCACTAAAGTAAAAATGGATCAAAGATCTAAATATTAAAACAGAAACACTAAATCTACTGGAAGAGAAAGTAGGTAGAAATCTTGAGGACATAGGTATAAGTAGAGAGTTCATGAACAAAACCCAAAGTGTATGGGAAATACTTCAAAGAATCAACAACTGAGATCTTATCTTATGAAAAAGTTTTTGCATATCAAAAGAAATCACCAACAGAGTAAAAAGATAACCCACTGAGTGGAAAAATGTTTAGCCAATTGTTCTTCAGATAAAGGACTTCTATCTAGAACATATAGGAGTGGAAAAATTCAGAACCCCCAAATCCAAATATCTACTCCAAAAATGGGCATCTGAGATGAATATGCACTTTCCAGGTGAAGAAATACAAATGGCAAATAAATACATGAAAAATGTTTAACATCATTTGTCATTCAAGAGATGAAAATTAGAACAACACTGAGATATCATCTCACCTCAATAAGAATGAGTATCGACAAGAAATCAGTGACAAATGCTAGAGGGACTATGAGAAAAAAGGAACACTTCTCCACTGTTGGTGGGAGTGTAGACTGGCATAAATCCTGCAGAAATCAGTGTGGAGATACCTCAAAAAACTAAGATTAGAGATCCCATTCGACCCATGTATTCCCCTTTTGGGTATCTTCCCAGAAAAATGAAAAACATCATACCACAGCAATGTATTTGCACTCCGTTTATAGCAGTATGATTTGTAGTAACTAAGTCTTGGAAACAACCCACATGTCCATGATCTGAGGAACAGATAGAAAAGGTGTGGTATTTTTATACAATGGAGTACTACTATTCAACCATAAAGAAGGATAAAGTTGAGACTTTTATAGGCAAGTGGATGCAACTAGAGACCATACTCATAAGTGAAATAAATCAGACTCACATGTATAAACATTGTATTATCTCTCCAGTGTGAAAAACTGAAAGAGTGAATAAGGTCTAAATAGATATTGTGAAATAGGAGGAAATTGTTCAAAAGGAATGGGAAAAAAGGGAAAAACTGGAAGGTAAAAGAAAAAAATGCAAGTCAATTATACTGTTAGTATTTCTTAGTTCATTGAAAAGGAAGGTTTGTGCTAATATCAGTTGGAGAAATTTTTATGCCCATATCTTGTATACTGAGCAACTACTTTAAAGATAACAGCATGCAATATATTAACAATTGTTACTCTCCTATTATTTTGTTATGAAATTTTGTTTTACCTTTTCTATGAAATAAAAAAATGTAAAAGAATGGGATAAAAGTGTTGAGAAAAATATATAGAAGGAGGAGGATGGCAAAAAGTAAAAACAAAAAAAAGAATTTACAAAAGTACAGTAGAAATAAAAAGTGAAAAAATAATACAATCAAATAAAGAATAGTAAAAGAAAAAGTTTTAAGTTCTCCCCTTACAATAGCATACTGATTTCTGAACATCCAGTTTTACAATTTCTTTTTATGAATAAAAAGAATATTTATTTTTAAGAATATTTTTATTTTATAAAAAGTATATTTATTTCTATTTACTGTGATTTGTTATAACATGACATTTCTGTTATTTTGTGCATTCTAGCTATCTTCTAAGAATTCATTATTATTTTAACTTCCTTTGTATTAACCACATTTTCTTGATTTCTCTTTTTTCTCCTCATACTGGCTATGGCTTTCTATGGTCAATTTCTGTTCTGTATTTGCTTACCCTTCAAGTATGGCTATAAAGAGATAACAAATTTTGTCAAGTCTTCTGAGTAGTAACAAGATTTGTTTAGTGTCTAACTTGTATTACCCTTGCATTCCATCTGATATTTTTAAAAATAGAGTACATAGTGCTACTATGTGATTATAATTCTCCAATATACAATGTTTAAATAAATGCATGTTTAGATTCATAATTACTGATTATTTCTTCTTTCTTTATTGCTCTTCAGTGCATTCTGTTTAGTTTTCTTTGCCTTAAATTTCATCTTCAAATGTTAGTTTGAGTTATCTTCTACACTGTTTAAATGAACATGTATTTAATCTCCATTTATGATAGTTTGGCTGGACATAAAAATAAAGGCATTTATTTTCTGTTTGGATTTTCAAAATATTATCATATGGTTTTGAGGCTTCCATGTTGCTGTTGAAAAAATTCTGCCATAATTTTAATAGTCATTTGTTTATGGAGAATTTACTTTTGTTCTTTGGTTGTCCTTAAAGTCTATTTGTCATCAGCAACCAGCACAGTCACTATAAAATATTTAAGTTACAGAGAGATTTGACTTTACAATTCCACATAGACAATTACTGTATTATACTTCTTTATCTTGAGGAATCATGGCTTCCATTTTTCTAGGAAGTTTTTTGCTATGATCTCTATGAATATTGCCTTTCTCTTTTCTTTTCTCCTTTTTTATGCCCAAGGAAGTATGCAATAGTCTTTCCATTTTATGTGTCATGTTACTCTTTATTTCTTTCTATTGCCTCATCATGAAGCTGTCTGAATGATTTCTCCAGATATACACCATAGTTTATTACATTCTTCTTAGTCTGGTTTTGAGCCTAATTTTTGCCTTCGATTTTGATTAGATTTTTTTCACAGTTTGATTTGATTTTTGATTTTTCACAGTTCAGTTTATTATCCTAAATTTCCTGATCTTTTAGGACAGTATCTTGTCTAAAGTATTCAATTTTTTCTTTCACTTGCCTGTCATTTTCAGTATTATTGTTCAAATATTGCCATATGTCAATATCATGATTGGTGGGTCTTACTTGAATCTATTAGGAGTACATTTCTGCCTTTTGCTTTTCTGTTGTCTCTGGATCACTGTGGCTTTTTTTTTCCCCTCAAGAGATTTATAGTGTTGGACTGTGAAATCATGTTCTGCATTTTATCTGTTAGAATCCTGGAAGGATGGCTTGCTGATTTATCTCTGCAGAAAACGTTTGGGCTTGCATCTTCCAGGTTTCTGAGAAATGTTACCACTTTGGAAAATATTTTTTGTATTAATTTTCCAGACCATGGAAACTATATACATTTAAATCCCAAATCTTATTAAAACAGGTACTTTGACACCATTTCACAGGTACTTTGACACAGTTTCAGGGGAGTATTTTGTTGCTTTTCATAGAGACAGAATTGATACAAATTCCCTTGTTCTATCAGTTTTCAAGAGTGCAGATTTGAGTGAAGTTCATATCTGCATTGTAGATGATTTCCTTCAAGGCTCAATCCTGTGTGATTCATCTTTACATCAGCTCATCGATTCACAGGTGCCCAGGGCTGCCGGTGCCTACTGAAGCCACACCTCTTGATTGCTCAGCCCAGCCACATCTCTGTGCCTGCCTACATGGGCAGCGTCTTGAGTGTCTTTTCCTGTGGGAGATACTAGGGCTTTCCTTCAGTTACTTGTGAACTCAAACATTTATGTGAAAAGAGTTTACCCAGGGTGTGGACAGATTTGTCTCAAGAAATTTTTGCTTCATCATTAAATTAAAAAAATTCCTAGAAAGAAATTTGACTTTCTCAAAACTCTTCAGTATAAAGTCATAAACTAAGTTTTTCAGTAGCTGGTAATTACTGCAGAGAAGTACTAAGCACTGATCAATTATGGACCTAATTTAATTAAGCTTTACTATACTATATAAAGTAAAGAACTCTTTTCAGTCAGACAATATAGTAAGATGGAATGTCAGTGTTTTAATAATTTCTCTAATGGCCAGAGGTGTTGAACATTTTTTTCAGATATTTATTGACCATTTGTACTGTTTCTTATAATTTATCACAAAGAGCTACTTTATAGTATAGTAAGAATAATAATGCAGGAAAATATATGGTATATCCAGACTAATCAATTATCAGGAGACTGTGGCGATTACCTTGGCGACCTTACTCTCCTTCATTAAATGTCTACTGAAACTCCTACCAATCATTTTTTTCCTCTTAGAAAAAAACATCACGTAACCGCTACCAGGCATACCACCAGAAACCTGTCAGAATTTTTTTCTAAGCATGTCCTAATTCTAAGGATATAATAATAGATCATTTAGTTCCCCATTGTGTAAAACAATTTTCCATTTTATTTTTTACCTTTTTCACATTTCAAGAACTATCATCACGTGCCTTTAGCAAGTGGGAAAAGTTATACCTTTGGATTCTTGCCTAATTCAACAGGTCAACCACCCACTTCATAGCTTCTAAAGTCATGGTTAGACTTGTATATTTTGTCTTTGGTTGTGACTTTGTACAATATCAAAATAGGTTTTTTATTATTTTATTTTCTCTTCAGAATAATCAGCTTTAGATTTTTCCCCTGAGATATCTCAGGAGACCAGTGTCCCCAGGAAAGGGTTTATAATGTTTGCCTAGGTCTTTATCCGGTTGGTAGCGGCTGTAAGCTTTTGCCATTTCATGAGTATTATTTGGATTATTCTGCCATCAGCAACTTACTTGCTGGATTTTGTTATACAGAAACTTATTTGCGGTTTTTATTACCTTTCATACCAGAGGAAATTTCTGCAGTTTATCTCCGTTAGCTCACAGTTTCACCGCAATAAAAAAGTTTACATCATTTATAGACTTGGAAAATTGGCTATGGACTACTTCCTCCAAATTATTTATAAATCTATAACAGAACATTTGAGCAATGAGTTTATTTATTATTATCCTGTACTTCCTATTCAAAACCATTGTAAATTCATGGCTCCGATCACTTGGTGCCTTGATGTGCTTTAATAGTGTTTGATGAAGGAAATAACCTGAAAAACCTGAAATAATTTATCACCACTGGTTTCCATTTTTCCTCTATTCTTCCAAATAAGCCCTAGTTCTCTGGAAACCATGTTAGCTTTGAGATCAGGTATTTAATCATTTTATTTTTTGATACTTTAATCTTTTGATTTCTTTAATCTTTTGTTTTCAGCCTCTGTGAAATGGAAGAGGGAATAACTAATTGTCATCTCTCAATATTCTCCCTGGAACTTTGCTATAAATGATTATCACATTGGAACGCCACCAGCTGTCTTGATCATACTGGGAAATATTCCACAACTTGTATGTCTTGACTTTTCCCAGTCTTATAGGTGATTTCCAGCTAAATTATTTACATTTTCTTAATGATTTGGTTTGCAATAACATGCTAAAGATCTTGGCAAATAATTTATTGTTCTCTGATTTATCTTTCTCTTCAACCTCTAATTCTTCCTTTGCATGATCCTTAAGAAATTCCATACATATACTACCTGAATTTCCATTTGTTGCATCCTTATTAATTTAGAAGCTTCTGTAATAGAAACTTGAAAATATATGTTGCTCCACCTTATTCTTGATTATGAGCATCTTGGTTAAATAGGGAAGTGAAATAATCTATGGAATTATCATGCTAGAAGAGACAATTCCCTAGATACTAGGGCAGGGCAAGACACAGATCTTACTCCTCCATAGATGCTGGCTTTCCTCAGCTGAGGAGTGGATCCCAGATAATACTTCAGAGAGCACGTTCACATCTCCGCCACTGAGGACATGTGAAGTATAATCAGGAAGAACTCCCAACTTTCTGTGGAACTTTTGAGTACAGAAAAGGAGAAAATCCAGGAGAGTTAGAATTTTCCTACATCAGGGCCTTGGCATCAATCTGATAATGCATTACAAATACAAATTTTGAGGTTCTCCATCCCAGACCTAAGGATACTCTGCCAATGTTGATCCAGAACTCTCTGGACAAGCCTTCCTAGTGATCTAACATCCTCTGGGTAGAGGCTGAGTTCCATTTATCAGACAGGATGCTCAAATATGCTGTGTATACAAGTTGTGGGTCTCAGATGGAAACAAAGATTTTATGCTTCTTAGATGCCCCTGGGGGAGCGTGCTACTTTGCAAATGTCGTTTGGTGGCAAAAACACTGAGAAAGCCTAAGAAGATATCAGACACAAACTGCTAGGAAAAGCAGGTAATGTGGAGTTAAATGACAGGTCTGGCTGACACTGGGGGTGGGGTGCACCAGGCTTGGCCAGCTCAGGGATCTTGATGGGTGGCACAAAGAAAGGGCTTATCCTGAGCCGGGATTTGAAAGATGGTGACCTTCCAGGGAAGGTCAGAAAATACAGCAAAAGGTGTGTCAAGCTCTGAATGTGGGCTTGGCATCTGGACTGAAGCTCCCTGATACATTCACTGTATCATAATTCTCTGTAGAAATGTATGGAAGAAACAGATGTGCACTTCAACTTTCTAGACTCTATGCTAAATAAACACAGTAAAACAAAGTATCCAGTGCTCATAAAGGAGAGGAGGGGGAGCTCATGTCAGTGGAGCTCAGCTTAGAAAGCCTGCTACTGGTGAGCTGCTATGTGGCCTTGACAAAGTTACTGAAGATCTCTGTTCATGGCTCTCTCATATCTGAAGTGTGGACAAAGTAGAGCCATTTTGCAGAGAATGGCAAAGACTTCCAAGGCACCCAGAGAGTGATACATAACAAACTCAATAACCTGTCTGTCCTCCTTTGTGAAATAATGAGGTAGAAGTGGTTGGCACATCAATCGTGAAAGTCATTTGGAAGACAACAAATGGAGATGACTGAGAAAGGGGAGCATTTACCAAAATAACAAATGCAGCAAATATTCTTACTTAAAGATGTTGAAATCCCTTTACGTTATGACAAAGTCCAGAAGGCTAAATACTTAATGTAAAGCTATTCTTTTCATAGTTATCACCAGAAATGTCAAGGCGATAGTATTTTGATACTACATAAAAAAGTGCACATGAGCATTCACCCACTTTCTTTTGGCGTCTTGGAGTCATTCACAGGTAAGACTTCCTCTCCAATCAGTCTCGTGAAATGGCAAGGGGCTGGCGAAATGAAGAGTTCCTCAAAGACAACTCTTTATTATTTATTTTCTTCTTTTCATTCTTTAACACATAGCCATCAATACATTGTTCTGTTCCAAGAGAGAAATGGTAAAAATCATTTCTGCAAGCACCACCAGAATATAGACAACAGCTGGGCATAGGATGCACACCTGTAATCCCAGCACTTGGGAGGCTGAGGCAGGAGCATCACTGCAAGCTGAAGGCCAGCCTGGGTTACATAGTGCATTCAACGCTAGCCTGGATTGCTAGCAAGACCCTGTCTCAAAAAATAAAGACAAAAACAAAAATAGAATATATACAACACTGTATGGGTTAGAGGCAGAAAAGATGGCTTGATTTCCCAGAAATTTTGTACTGATTGCTTAACATATCCCCTAGATTACTTCTTTACTATTGGAGTAACTTGGTTGCATTTCTGAAAACAAATTCTTATCTTCATAAAATAGAGACTGGGATGTTTCTTGATTTTTAACACATTGATTGTTTTTTTTTTCTATTCAGAAAAAAATGCTTATAGTTTAAAAAGAAGAAACTAATTTAAAATACTCTGATCAACACTTGTATGCTCCAACATGTGCACTCACTCTCACAGGTACATGGACATACTACTGATGGATTTGTGGCAGAAATTTTGATGTGTACAGATTCTCAGGTACTTCTAAAACAGTACTTCTTTAAAATTTTGGTGAAGTAAAACAAAAATAAGAACGTTTAAGGAAATGTAAATCTACTGCAATGCTTCAGATTTTACTAAGTTCTAAAAAGTCAGCCTTTAAAAGTGATTTCCAGTATTTCATATTTTGAGATAGGCACATGTTTGATGCACTGTAAGAATTTCCTTCCTGCTCTCAATCAACACAATGCACAGAAACAAGGCACATAAATCTTTTCCACCCAGGCAGAACTGTTGTCTAACCCAATGGTTCAAACAGTCAGTAATATTTAACTTGTACACTTTATGTAGCAATAAAACAAATAAATGACCCTCTCAAAAGTTACATCCGGCGTTATATAAATATTCCTCTTTAGCACATTGTAACCTGTCTGGCCGCAAAGTATCTAAGTATTCTGACCACAAATACTCCCCTTATTGAGGCCTAGACATTTTCATTGATTTTTCTCAGTCACAGTGAAACAGTCTGTCCAATAAATTAAGCAATAATAATTAAGAAACAAAGCATCTCCTTACCAATTTCTATCTGGTATGGTCAAAAGTAGCAAGTGCAGTAGAGCTTCAGAAATGAACTCATTGCTTTGTACCTCAGAAGTGTGCAGAAGGGCTGGTAATGGGACCTCAAACTCTACATTTATCCAGGGGCCTGCAACGCTCCCACCGCTTTGGCAGAGTAGGCTGAGACTCCTTATGCAGGCGGTGAGCGACACTTGTGCTCTTCCGCCATCCTGTACTGAGCCTGAGCAGGGCCACAAAGCTGAAACCAGAAATCGTGCTCTGGTTTTCTTTCCGAAAGTGGAGGACAGCAGAGCATTAGGGTGAGTCTTGAAGTGGGTTCTGGACTCAGAGCAAAGCGCTAAGAGCAGTGCCAGCCGAAATGGAAACCTCACTACCTTCTCAGCCAGAGAGCATGGAATTGGAATATTTTTATGGGTCTTTGTTTTAAACATTTGTATTATTAACTGATCATCTAATTCATTCTGATTTCATCAAGTGTTTTTACCCTACTCTTTATGGTAGTATGAGGCCTTGTTCTTCTCCCAACCTCCCTGACTTTCCTTCTTCTTCCTCCTCCCCTCCCACTCCCCTTCACCTTCCTCTTCTCCTCTCCTGCCCCTCTTCCTCCTCCTCTTTTCTCTCTCCCTCCCTTTCTCCCTCCATCCCTCCTTGCTTTCAGAGCAGTAGGAAGGCATTCAGAATACCTGACCATTCCTCCGTTGATGGGCATTTGGATTGTTTCCAAGATCGAGCTATGAAAAATTGTGCTGCTAAAAAAAAAAAAAAAAAAAAAATTGTGCTGCTATAAACATGGCTGTGATTTTTTTTTATATAATGGAGTATTACTCAGCTATGAAAAAGATAAACTCAAGGCTTTTATAGGTAAACGGATGCAACTAAAAACCATATTCATAAATGAAATAAATTGGACCCACATATACAAACATTATACTGTCTCCCTAGTGTAAGAACATGAAAGAATAAAAAAAAAAACAAAAAATTGCTCAAAGAGAAGGAACAACTGGGATTAAGGGAGGGGGAAAAAGAAAAAAAGAAGGCAGGGAAAAAAAATATATATACACACACAAGGATAGCTGGGATATTTGTACAGCTGATCTCTATTCATTTATTGAGAGAAACAGTTAATGGTTAAATTTTTTGACCTATTTTGCATGCTTCTATCTAGTAATTTGAACAACTAATTTGAAGACAATAATATGCAGTATAACAACCCTTGGTGAATTCCTACCATCTTGTTTAGTGAAGCTCTGTATTGTTTCCAGGGATTTTTAAAAATTGTTTTTAATTCTTTTTAATGGTTTGATCAATCTTGCATTCTTACATCTGGTAATCTGAGCAACTTCGGGCTGAAGATAATAATATGTAATATAACAGCCACTGTTACTTCCTATCATTTTCTTTTGAAACCCTGTATCATTTTTATTGTTTTGTGTTGTTTTTTTCTATGTTGTTGTTATTTTGTTATTTTTAAAATTCTTTTTAAAATAATAATAATGGAAAAAAAAACCTGACCGCAGGTTTCTGTAATGCCCTTTTCCCCTGGGCCCACAGCTACGTGCATCTTTAGGTGACGCTTACTCCTTGAATGGTGCTTGTTCATGACACTAACTCCTCCATTCTGGAATGCCTGATATAATCCTCTAGTCCAAAGCAGCCATGAACACAAACATTGTTGAGCACCCTCCACATGGCAGGGTGGAATGTTAAGCAATTTATCTTCTGAATTTGTTTGATGTTTGTTTTCAGAAGTAGAACCTTTAGTTGCATTTTGTAATTAATGAGTCAATAAAGATGACTCTGCAGAGAATAGGGAGTATAAATAAGGCACACGTGTTGAAATTTAAAAGCCCAATTATGTTACAGAGGATTTAGTTGTTTCCTGGAAAAAACTGAGCATGGATGTAAGTAAGAATGTTTCTATGTGTTAGGCAGTATATTTTTAACTTCTTAAGACGTGTTTTGACCTTGCTTTGACATCTTACAACATTTCTATCACCAAAATGCTCTTCAAATATTTTTTTGAGAAATTATTTATCTCAAGGAGAGACTTGATGAAAAAGCCATCTTTCATAGGGTATAGATGTTGAATATACTTTTTTCTGTGTCATCATCTTTAGCTGCCCTTCTTTCCTCCCACCTGTATTCTTTTTGCCCCATCCATTGTCACATTTCATCCAATTTTTGTGATTACATCTTCTCAAATATCCACATTTCTTCTTTTCCTGGAAATTTCAGCCTGCTTTTATTTCTTTTACTTTTCCCTGTCTGCTAATTTTCCAAGAGACAATTACATTATACACAAAGTAGAAGAAACTGGGTTTCCTGGACTAAATAACGTCATAGAGAATTAGGTGGAATTTAGGGTCTCTGCAAATTGTTTTAACTTAAGTAGGTGAGAGGTGTCAGAGAGTAAGTAAATTTGCTCAAGGAAGACAGGGGCAGGTTCAGACTACTTCAAAATGGTAGACACTGAAAACCTTAAGAATCTCCTGAGGTTGAAGGTGGAGGGCAGATAAAAGAAGGAGAAAATAATAAAAGAGCAAGAAATAAGAAGAGGGACTAGGGATGTGCAGAAGGCCTGTGTCACTTAGAATCAGTATGAGGTAAGACCATACGAAACCCATGGTGTCCTATAAAACAAACCAATCAATGTCCATCAGTACAAAAGTTATTGTACAAATTCTGCCAGGTAAGTTGCCATCTTTTCTGTTCATTCACCCTTCTGGCTTCATCAACAATGACTCTGCTCAGCAGTTTTTAGCACTTACTGATCTTCTAGTTCTTGATTTCTCCTGCTTTTCTCTTTATGTGTTACCTGAAGCCCAACCTGCTGTGTTTTTACTTCCTTTCAGGAAGTCCCCTAACTCAGCCTGAGGCCACCATTGCCACATTCAGTTCAATTTGCAGAGAAGCAAAAGCAGAACCTGGGGGTTGTCTGACCACTTCCCAGCACCTCTCTGGCCTCAGCTTCAATGCAGTGATTCCAATAGCTCTTTCCAGGTGTCATATTCCTCAAGGTCAAGCTGGTGGGAGAATGTCATTTGTAAAGCATTTCTTACTTTACTTAAAATTGTCAGTTCTGTGGTATGAATATAATATATGATTGGGATAAAATATTCAGGTATGAATTACATCAGACTGGTATATATACTTTTTTAATAGCAATTTTATTGACATAATTCACATCATACAAAATTTCCCCTTTCAGTTGTACTGGCTGCTGTTAGAAAGATTTTGTGTCACCATGAGCTCCCTGAAGCTCACTGGCTCTGTTGTGCATGAAATGCCTTCCTCCAAGTGGGACACAGTGAGAAGCTCTTCACTAGGCACTGGGTGAATGCCAGCATGGGTTCTGGGACCTCCCAACCTCCAGCTCTGTCAGCCAATAAGCTCTGTTCTTCATAAATTTCTTGAATTCAGGTATTTTGTTATAGCAGCAGAAAATAAACTAAATCAGATGGAGCAAAGGCTTGTAAGGTCTTCTCTTAATAAACTGGAAAACAGCAGTCACCAACACCTTTTCTTTTTTTTTTTTCTTAAATTTAGTCATTTAAGTAGTTGTGCAGTGGTATGAATTTAGATTTGATTTGCATTTCCCTACTGACTAATGATGTTTCTCATGCCCTACATAATTTTAAATACCACTTACATGATATTCCACTGTATTGAATTTCAGTGTTTTAGAGTAAGCTGATGGAGCCTTTCCATGATGGGTTTAGGCATGTTAATTTGTGAGCCAGCTTTCACCGAGGGACTCTTCTGAGGCTCCTCACTGGTTCTGATTAGGGTTCTAATTTGAGCCTTTCTTTGGGAGTGCATAACATAAAGAATGGACCATAGTTGCCTAAGCATGGCTCTCCCCATAATTAAAACCTACTTCAGCCAGGCACGTGCTGGAGTCACACTACTTGGGAATCTCTGGATCCAAGAGAGAAGCTGGAAGTTGATATCATACCCTTGCCAGTTCTGTGCTGCTCAGCTCTGCCAGTTGCTTGTCCTCAGAGAGATCACCCCTCCCTGGGTGGTGTGTAATTACATCTTCCCCTCCTCACCCTCCTGCACTGCTCATCCCAGCCCCAGGCATGCACACAGCACAGTACCAGACTTGAACAACAGCAGTGTCTTCTGCATGTCTTTTCCACTGCATTTTTCTGGTTCTTTCATCTCCTCAGTGTTCAGGAGAGCTCAGTGTATCTTCAAGGCCTTCAAGAGCATTAAGAAAATGTTGACTCTCCAAGAAAGCAATAGACATAAACTCTCACATTCAGCTTGATTTTAAGGATAGCAGAGGTACTGCTGGGTGGTTACATACACACAGAGATCTATGTCCATTAAATCACATTTTGTTTCCTTCAGGTGAGTTGTGTTAGTCAGAACATACTGCCTGGGTGGGGGGATACTGCTGAAATGGTACTCAGAAAGGCCATTTATTTTCACTCATCAATCTGTTGTACACATCCCAGATTCCAATGTTTGTGACTCACATTACTTCTTCATGAAGTAACATAACCATGAGATAACATGAGGTTTGGTTTAACATGTATATATGTGTACTGTTGAACAAGCCATGCCAATCACATTAATGTAGGAAAACTGTGATTTAGAAAATAACAAGCTATGCAGACCTATGAAGTCTATGAGAAAACAAGACGTGTACCTTTCTTATCTCCTTGACAATGGATAAAGGTCCCAGTAAGTCAAGATAATGTCCTACGAAGTCAGAGCTAGTGAGCAGTTAACAAAGGTAATCAATGTGTGGCACACCTACCCAAGTCCTAGTGCATCCAAGCACACTTCATTTTCTCCATGCAAGAACCCACTAAGGAAAACTTTGTGATACTGGTTTTATAGATTAGCAAACTGAGATTCAAAATCTTGAGGAAGTTGATTAATCTTTTTCTTTTGTATTAACGTCTCCCAAAAGCCAAACTATGAGCAGGTGCAGGACTGGCTGCATGACAATAATCATGTTGAAATTATTTAAAATATAAATTATAGGCCTGTATGCCTAAACATTCTAGTTTAGTAGCTCTGGTTTACATCTAGGAATTATTCCTGGATGCCAAAGTAATTCTGTTCTACAGCCAGGTTTGGAACATCTGTTTCACTCCACGACCTCATGGAGTTCAGGGAGTTGACTAAGTCTCAGCTCTCAAGCCTCCTGCAATAGATGGGTAAAGGCTGCTCAGATCCTGTGTTGAGAGGGGCTGGTGGCGAAGCAGCGTGGGATCCATTAGGGATGGTGGTGATGGACCAGATGGAGGGAGTAGAGTCCCACTGCCAAACATCGGCCAACTGTGATCTGAATTGTGACAGTTGGTAGGTGGGTGAGAAGAGAAAAAAGGAGGTTAGAGAATATCAGCTTCATTTTGATTAAAAATTGCCAGAGAATGTACTTGCTACCTCATGCAATTCCATGCCCCACTCCTAGCTGCATCATAAACCTGACCATCACTCTTGGAGACAGAGCAATGATGAGAACCAAATGAAGACAGGAGCATAGTTCCTCTTGCAAATCTCTAAGGTGCCAGCTCACCCACTGCCCCAGCGTGGGGCGCCTGTGCCAGGAATACTGGGTGCTCCGTGTACCCGCAGCTGCCATGTGCCCATGTTCTCTCTGTTGCAATCTCATTTCTTGCGACAAGAACAAAAATGTGACTTTATATAATTTAGTAATAGATTGCATATTTCTTGTTATTTCAAAACTTAGAAGGGAAGTAAGTGTGTTTTGTAGTTCTAAATTTTCTATGTTATGTGTTCATATCTTATTATTAAATTTTAATTTGAGATGTGGACATTCTGTTTTGACAGATAGTTTACATGGTGAATCTGATCACCAAAATAGATACAATTGCTTTCATTACCTCATATATTCTTAGAAAGAATAGGAAAAACTGCTATTCAGCAGTTTAGGACCTGCTTTCTTTCAGGTCTTAATTTTCCATGATGATATAACAGGGTTAACGCCCCCCACATTTGGGATTCTTTAAATTCAGAAGAACTGTTTGCAGAGCTTCATAACAACATCAAGCAGAGCTCCTAAAATCCTCAGTGTTTCAGGAATTTCTTGCAAGTAACCCAACTCCAGGGTCCTCCCCAGTTGGTTCTTACCTTGCCTCCCCTCTCAGGATGGTGAGTGTTACTTCCTCTGTCCCTGAAGATCTGAAAGAAATCGATGCACAGATCACTGCCCACTGTCAGACTCAGGAGCGCCTTTTCCCTTCTTAATCACCTCCTTGCCCAGGATAGCTAGAGATAGAGATAGAGATAGAGATAGAGATAGAGATAGAGATAGAGATAGAGATAGAGATAGAGATAGAGATAGAGATAGAGGCGGGGGTAGAGAGACAGAGAGAGAGAGGAACAGAAATAGAGGTGAAGGACCTGTGACCCCAGTGTGGAACTAGAGCTTGAAGTGGAAGGGCGTGGTTCAGCTGGTTGCCATCCGGGATATAGATCCAGGGCCATGTGGGTGGGAAAACATAAAAATGTCAGGAACAATGTTGTTGTTGTCAGTATGAAGAGACAAAAAGGAAAGATGCAGGCAAAGGTGCAGGGGAAAGTGTCAGGGTGTACTTTCCTAACCAGCAAATAGAATCTGCACAAATCTCTATAGTGCCAGAACTATTTGACATTAAGAACAAAAGAAAACAGCAATAACCCTAAAACCAGTGATTTCAGATGCAACTACTAAATGCATCTAAAAAACATAATTGACTTTGAATTATACACATTTCTGTCAATGACGATATTCCCCATTTCAAAATTCTTTTGATGTGAGTCTTAGAAAACACAAGTTGTGAAAATACTTTATTACCCAGCCATCCATTCACTGGGGGCTGGAAATGGGCCCTCCCTTTGGTTTGCAGACTGAAAGTCTGGAACTTCTCCTCGGATTTCCCATGGTAACAACACGATGCGGCATTTCAGAGGTGACTGTGTTGCTCGTCCAAGCTGGCTGCAAAGTGCTGCTATGTCACTGACTCAGAGGGACATTGAGGTGAAGTCGCACACTTGGCATCGTGATTGAGATGCTTTCATTTTTTTTTTTTTTTTTTTTTTTTTTTTTTTTTGCGGGGATTGTACTCATGACCTCGCGCTTGCCGGGCAGGTGCTTATGCCCCTGAGCTATATCCCCAGGCCCAGATGCTTTCTACACAGGGAGCTTCACTAGTATTAGAGGATGGTTGAGAACTACTTATAAGATGGACTTTTCTCTTTGTAAAGAAAGCTTAACTTTATTAAAGCAAGTGCTGAGAGGTTATTCACTCGCTGCTGTGCTCCATAATTCCATTCTGCTGTATTCTGGGGTGGGAAGAGCTTAACGTACCAGACTTGGGAAAAGCTGAGTTTACAGACCCAAGGGCAATAGAAAAGTCTGGGTGGACAATGAAAAATGCACACCTTGTGGGAAAAGGAAAGGGGAAAGGAGAGTTCCCCTTTCTCAAACCTCAGAAAACACACAACTCTCAAGTTTGCCAAAAGCAATGAGGATTTTTTTCCTTTGGTGTCTGTGAGAACATTATCTTTAAAGCAATGATCAAAACAAGGGAACCTGCAAACAAGTGGTTAGAAAGCTGAGCCGAATCTGAGCTGCACAGAGATCAGAGGTGAGAACATACTGCTGCAGCTTGCCCTCTGCGTTTCTCCTTACTCCTCACCCACGTGTTTCCTGTCCTGCTTGACTAACACTGGTGCCTCCTGTCAATGCACATTCCTGACCAACACCAACCGAGAATGAACTGACTGGTTGAAAATGTAAAATGTGATCATGTAATTTTAATAGGATAAGAATAGTCATTCAATAAGTATGCTGGGTAAGTACCTGGGCCTCATTTCATATGGTACAGGGAGTGGAGGAAGAAAGGAGTGACTTGATGAAAGAAAAGAGAAAGAGAAAGGATGGCAAAGAAAGAAAATGGGTGAAAAGAAAAGGTAGATGTAAAGAAGGAAGGAAAGAAAAAAGAAAGAAAACAGGAAGAGAGGAAGGAAGGGAGGGACAGGCAGGAAAAGCCAAGAAATCTCAGAGTTACTGGAAAGGTCAAGCACAAAATCACAAAGAATTTGCAAAACATTTACTTTTATTTGGGATTCTGATTTTCTAAGAAACAAAACACACCCTAAGGAAGAGTAATTTAGCTATTACAGAATAAAATACAACAAAACAAAAACCTCACCATGTCAAAACCAGCACATTAGTAAAAGATAAGCAAGGGAAGAAATATCTGTGGAAAACCTTACTAGGAATTTGTAGACTGAAAATATACAGAATTCTTAGAAATATATAATAAAACATGGTAAGGCTCCAGATACTTGAAGAAAACAGCAGAATTTTTTCAGGTTTTTGTTTTTGCTAGATAACAAGAATATGTTGAAATATTTCACTCCCCTGATAACCAAAGACATGCAGTATGACTTGTGTCTAGATGTGCCTGGAAAGCCTCATACAGGCATAGGTGGGGCTTTTTCAGAGGTGGCTGAATCTAGAGTGTGTGATGCTGGGATCAAGGGAGTGTGATTACTAAATCAGCCCACTGATTTGGCATAGTTCTGGGTGTGAGTGCTACCCGCCCTTAGGGTGAGTAGCCTAGAAAGAATATAGAGGACAGAAAGAGGGTTGTCTCTTGTCCCTTACTTGCTGCCTCTGCCTTCCCTTCTCTGGCATGGACTATTTATCCTCTGTGATTCCTGTCTGCCATGCCACCCTGCCTTGGAGCCAGCCAGTTACCAACTGAAATCTCTAAAAACTGTAAGTCAAAAAAATATTTCCTACTTTCACTTTAGGTGCATTGTCTCAGCAATGAGAAAAGTAACTAAAACAGCATGCAAATTGATGTAACATGTTATTTAGACTAAAACTTTGAAAATATAAAATATATTCAATAAGAAGGATTCAGTAGAAGAATATTCACATACAGTATTCAGTGGCACAAGTTGTTTAGATCAGCTTGGTCACACGTATTAAATTTCCAAAACTTTCATCACTCCTCTGTTATTCCTATAGTAAAAATATGTGGCATGGAAATTACTGTGTAAACCAAATGCCTCTCTAGTGTTATTTAAGGTGACAGAATTGGAACCAATGCAAATACTCAAGAATAAGAGAATGTGCAACAGAGGGGGCAACTCTTAGTCTCGAGAACAGCAATGTTGGGTGAATGCACTCTGGTCCTTTCTAATTCCCGTTGGTTCAGAAGCCAGAGTTAAGAGAGACCACGTCCTTGTGGTGCCTGATGGAAGTGGAGAAGCACTGGTTTCACAGACGCAACACAGATGAAGTACTTGCAGAGAACATTGGGCAAGGAAAAGTACAATCAAATAGCAAGCCAATAACAGATGTTAAAATCATCTATATGTAGTATTATCCATGTGAATTATGTATTTGACTTCAATTGGTAAATAGATGAATAAATATATTGATAAAATTAAAATCATTCCTATGTCTATATATTCATGTACACACATATGCACCAGCAGAAAAAAATGCTATTCTCAATATATCAGAGGTGGTCATTTGAACTGCTGTTTTACACCTTAATGTAGTTTCCCAAATTATCTTTTATGATGACTTTTTAAAAACATTCTGTCAAATATCTTGGGCACAAACATACCTAATATTAGGGAACCTCCAAGCCCCAAGTTTCCGGCAACCCTGAATAAACCTTTCTTGATGATACTGGTTCACTGAAGACAGCCCCTTCTTCAAGAGCAGATGATGCTTTATGATTGAGGAAGGCAGTAAGATGTGGTCCTCGGGCACCCTTGCCACAGCCAGGATGTGGCTTCTGTAAAGCGCAATTAGTCTTTCAGCAGCAGCCACATCCTCCTCCCACCAGCTTTTTTTTTTTTTTGGGGGGGGGGTTGATGATAACTCCCAGGATTCTGAAACCAATGAAGTTCACATCTTCTTTGTATTGCTCTCATACTCCCTTTTATTCATCAGCAAATTCTCAGAACAAGATCAGTGCAGAGCATGGGGTGTATAATTTAAAGAAATGTTAGGCAGTAGGGATTTCAAATAGCAAGCTCTCTTAACCAAACTGGTCCAACAAGAGGGATCATGAACAAGTCATGCTTAAACAATAGTTGCTCAGATTAGTTAGAAATAATTGTCCTTGGTTATCTCGCAAAGCCATCAACATTTCTTCTCTGCTTGGCTTTAAGTTGCAACTAGGGTAAACACGAGTTTCAGCCTGTTCTCATAGTGCCCGGACCCTGCAGAGAAGCTAATGTCAGTACAATGGTCTTAAGAGGTCTTAGGCATTGGTAACATTTGATGTCATGGAAATATGAGTGCTGTTCCTCTTGTCTACCTCACTGTATTCAACCTATTCAGTGGCACAGCATCTTAGATTTCCTGGGATCTGTTATTCCAAATGAGTAGATCTAAGAGCAGTATGCAGGTGGACTATGACAACCTGAGCCACAGCCATGCCTCAGTGTTCCTTACCGAGGGCATGTTTATCATTTTCTACAGATGTGCTTTTGTCTGTGAGATATGCTTACAAACATTTGACCAAGTTTGGGGATATAAGATTTCTAGAGAAACCTGCAGGAAAGCTTGGGAAGTGACTGGGACCTGTGCAGGCTGTGGATAGAGATCCTGTGAAATACAAAACAAAGTTAAATAAAGCAAAATCAGGTTGGAAAGCCCAGGGGGACAAGAAAAGCTTAGAACACCCATGTTTTGTCAACAGTGGCTTGGCAGCTAGAATAGGAAGGACAGAGGAAGCTAAACCATGCCGGCCTCTAGGAGCCAGCTAAGAAAAATGAACCTCTGAGACCAGATGGTTTTATGGCTTAGTAAACAATAGATTTGCATAATGCTTCCTCAATAATTCTGTCAGGAAGAGTGTCGAGCTAGAAAACAATGTGCAATTGTGCTGTGTGTGAAGACCAGTGCCTGCGTGCCTGCTGTAATTAAGGAGAACCTGGAATGTGAGGAAGGACAGGCACTTGAAAGATCATTATCAGACCATCTTTCCCTTGGGGATAGAGGAGGAAGAGGTCTCCCCGGTGGCCACATTATACCATGGTCATCAGAGACCCAGGGCTTTTCTGATTCCGGGCACCACCTCCACAGGGTTTCCTGGTTTGTTCTGATTTGCAGTTTCCTTCACTTCTGTTTCTAAGTCTTGGATGGCTGCCATCTGGTTTCTCTTCAAGAAGAATCAACAACCCACTTACTGTTGAATTCTTTGCTAGTGTTCACAGGCATCACCCCTTCCTGTGATCTCAGGATGTGGGAGCCTCATCATCCTATTTCAGCCAGTGTCTGGGAACTCTCATTCATTCATTCTTTCATTCATTCACCCAATTTAGTTGGCAATGATTATTCCTACAGGTGATCTCTTCCTGTGTAAATTCATATTTCTGTTCTCTAATGCTTGAGTCAGAAACAGTCCTGGGGAATATTCACCACTGAGTTCTACTTTTTCTATTTCCAAAATGTAGCAATGATGCTCTCCCCGCAAGTTGAATGCTTACAGGAAAGCACTGACAGATTCAAAAGCTTAGGAGGCCACATAAGTAAATCCAGCTAATGTGGAAGAGAGTGAAGAGGAACAGGAAAGCACGCTGGGGCTGTGAGGACGTGACCAGCATGAGTCCAAGTTAAGTTGGCTGCTCTCCACTCCGCAGGTGGTAGCAGGTAAAGCTTCCCAAGAAATAGCCCTCTCCTGGTTTTCCAAGAAAAGTAAGAGTAATTTTGAGAAGTTTCCATTTTATGAAAACTTTGTAACTTCTCAAAGTTGATGGTTGACTTTAAAATTTAATAATATTGCAAGGGGTACAGCAAATGCTATATTCAGCAGCTAGAATAGGAAGACTCCTGCAGAGTCTCAGGTTGGGAACCCTACACAAGTCTCTAGAGCAGGGCTGCCTGACAGAAATACTGTACAACACGAGTCATGTATGTAATTTGAAAATTTCCAGTATTGACATTAACAAGTGGAACAAATATGAAATTAAGCATAAATAATCCATCTTGTTAACCCAGCTGTTGAAAATATTGTCACTTTAACATGTAACCATTTATTAAAATTATTAGTGAGATACAGTTTGTGCTTTGTATGAAGTCTCAAATGCAGTATATATTTCACATGTACAACACATTTCAACTTTGGTTAGCTGCATTTCAAAAGCTTACTGACCAACTATGGCTGGAGTCTATGGGCAAGTCTTTGAGTGCTTTTCTTTGGGCCCAGATAAAATGTGGTCATATCTTTGCTTGTGCAAGGAGTCTCAGTTGCTGTCACCAGGGCTCTGCCCTGTCCCTGCCATACAAGCTCTTGTCATTTCAGTAGCATTCAGCTGCAGCTGCCAAAGTAGATGCAGGAGGCAAACAAGGAGGGCTGTGTGCGTGGATCTGCTTTCCCCAGGGAATAACACAAGGGACATTAGGTATTGCCTGAATTTGGTGAAACACAAGTTTGGACATCTCTTAGAAGCTGTGTGAACTTCCTGAACACTGTGGAAAATGATACTTCATTCCCCATTTGTGTACTTCTAGCAGTAGGAGTCTACTACCTCATAAATTAACCTTTGGCACTATAGGATTATTCTAATTTATAGAGTCTTTTGAGTCAGCTGAGACAAATGGAGAAAATAACCAAGAGGCAAATATTAATTTAAAAACAAGGCAAGCCAATCAAAACAAGAAAAGTTGTAACTCTCTAGTTCTGAGCTCTTCAAATGTTGAATGGAATTTCTTCGAGTTCATTGTATCTAAAGGTGTTTGTGTAGTGACTGCACAAATAACTGGTGAGATTTTAGTAGCACATTTAATGTATATCTGTATAATTTTTCTGCCTTGTCTTGTAGTAGGTTTAATAATACACATGAATATAATATATACATGTACATTCTGAAAGTATAGGTAAATGACATTGCGTGTGTTGTTTTGAAATTTGGAATGTCATCATGTTGGTTTAATCTGCATTTTTTCTATTATAAATAAAATTGTGCATATTTGTATATTTATAACAATTCAGAGTTTCCCTTTTGTGAAGTGATTATTCATATCCTTTTCCCATTTTCTTATCAGATATTTGTTTTTTCTTTTGATTTTTATGAATCTTAGATGCAGCTAAAATATTTGTTGTACACATATATTCCTGTTTTACCTTTTTACTTTTTTTAGGTGTCATTTGAGAAATGAAATTCTTAATTTTAAATTGAAATCATCAAGCTTTTTCTTTTATGGTTATTATGTTTTGTCTTTTTAAAAGAAATTCTTGATTCTGTGTCCTTACTTCTGTTCCACTGATCCACATGTCTGCTTTTCTGCCAGTACCATGCTGTTTTTATCACCATAGCTTTGTAATGTGGCTTTAAGTCCAGGATCATGATGCCTCCTGCTGTGCTCATGTTGACAGAGTTGCTTTTGGTATTCTGGGATTCTTCTGGTTCCATATGAATTTTGGAGTGTTTTTCTCTAGTTCTGAGATGAATGCTCTTAATATTTTGATTGCCATGGCATTAAATCTGTATATAAGTTTTGGTGGAAATGTAAACTAGCACAAACAGCATTGAGATTCTTCAAAAAACTAAAACTAGAAATTCCATTTAATCAACCTTCTAGGTGTCTTCCTGAAAGAAATTACGATATCATATTACAGTGAAACATACATTCCCGTGTTTAAAGCAGCACAATTCACTATAGCTAAATCTTGGATGTGGCCTATCTGTCCATCAGCAGCTGAGTAGATAAAGCAAATCTGCTATGTACACACAAATGAACAATACTCTGCCATAAAGAAGGATAAAGTTGAGTCTGTGTGGGAAAATGGGTATACTTTGAGACCATAACATTAAGTGGAATAAATCAGACACACCAGCTTGAATATCTCATGGTTTCTCTTATATAAAAAGACCAAAATATAAAAGCAAAATAAAAGACAGATAATAGAAAAAAGGAGCTAGATCTTTCACAAAAGGAAAGGGACCAAGAGACAGAGAGAGGGAAGAGGGTGGTGATGAAACAGAGAACTGGGATGTGTCATGTACATGCACCAACCCCTCGTGAACAGTGTAATATTTATGTACTGCAAGTGTATACTAATAAAAAAGAGAAAAAGTAGAACAATAACAGCAAAAAAAAAATCTTGCATCTTACCTCAACATAATGAAGACTACATATGACAAGCTCACAATCAACATCATACTGGATGTGGAAAAACTGCAAGCATTTCCTCTAAAAGCAGGAAGAAGATGCTGTTCACTGTCACCATTTCCAAGCAATACAGTGCTGGATACTTTAGCCAGAGCCAACAGTCAAGACAAAGAAAAGAAAGGGCACAATTAGGAAAGGAGGGAGTGAAATTGTCCTCATTTCTAGGTGATTTCATTAGATATCTTGAAAACCCTACAGAGTCCACCAAAAGTCTCGTAGAACTGGTAAGTTCAACAAAGTAGCAGGATACAAAATCAGCATACAAGGATCAGTAGCTTTCCTATACACCAATAACGAATTCACTGAGAAGGAAATTAGGAAAACAATCCCATTCGCAGTGGCCCAAACAAAACAAAACAAAGCAAACAACTAGGAATAACTTAAACAAAGAGGTGCCTTGCCTTCTTCTGAAAGCTTCCATTTATTTAGACTGTTTTTAATATTCCCCAGTAAACTTTCCCCATTTGGGTTTCATACTTCTCTTACTAGATTTATTCTTAAATGGTCCATATCTTTAAAACTTTCATTTTTTTTCTAATTGCTTGTTGCTGCTATAGGAATGCAGTTTGTATTATATATTTTTATCTTACAAATTGGTGATCATTAATACACTAAATACTATACTGCACATTATTTTGGAGGCTTTAATTTATATATACAGGTGATCCTTGGATTATGGTGAGTTTACATCCTGACAAAGCCATCATAAATGAAAATATCTTGGGTCAAAAGGGCATCTGTATACTACCTAACTCATCAGTGTCATCACTTTGCCCCACAGTCACTGTAGAGTGAGGACCATTTGCCCTGGGGGTGACACAGCAGTGGATGCAGGGGCACATCAGAGCTCATAATGCACCCCCAGAAACGGGCAGAATTGGCAAATGGGGAGGAGTGCAAGAGACTGAGGGGGATGGTGGGGGAGGGGAGGGGAAAATAAGTGTAATAAAGAGAAGCTATGCCCAGGAACCTGATAACCTCCATGAATGCAAACATTACATGCCATAAACATGAGCTACGAGTAATAATATCAGTAAGAATGAAAATCAGGATGGGGGATTAGAAGAGGAGGGAGAAAGGGGGGAAGAGTGGGGAAGATTTTGAAAAGTGAATAAACTGTAGTATGTACGTGTACTCATTTCCCAAGATGACTGTAAACTACATACACTGCAAACATGTACTAATAAAACAAATAAAATGAGAAAAATTAAAAGTACAGTTTCTACTGAATGCAAGTTTTGCAGCACTATCAAGTTAAAAGATAATATATTATCCGTATGATCTGGAAATATTAAGCATCTTTTTCTTCCTAGTATTTAAACATTAATTTCTTTCAATGAGAGCGATATTTATATTTAGGCCAGTTTTACCTGTCTGTTACCTAGAAATCATGATTGCAAGCATACTTACTTATCTTATTCTTAATCTCAGGGAAAATTTTTGATATTTTGCCAGTAGCTGTAATGACTGCTATAGGTTTTAGTAAATGCTCTTTATCAAATTAAATTCCCCTTTTATTCTTAGTTTGCTGAGACTTTACAAAATAGTGTTGAATTTTATCATTCTTGCCACCTAAAGATAAGATCATTTTATTTTTCTTTCCTTTCCTGTTAATATGTGGGAAGGAAACAAAATTGTAAATTGTATTAATTGATTTTCAGGTGTTAACACTTGATTCCTGGGATATACGCAGTTTAGTCATGATAGATTATCATTTTCCACGTTTCTGGATTTCACATTCATGAGCTGGCCTTTCAACTCCCTTTTTTTTTTTTTTTTTTTTGGTTTTTCTCCGGTACCGGGAACCGAACTCACGACCTTGCGCTTGCCAGGCAGGCGCTTTTGCCGCTGAGCTAAATCCCCAGCCCCTCAACTCCCTTTTCTTCTTGCCATTTGTGAAATTTGAGATTGAAATTATGTTAACATCAAAACATGATGAAGTTGCCAGGTATGGTGGCACATGTCTATACTCCCAGCACTCACGAGGTTGAGGCAGGAGGATTGCTGCAAGTTTGAGGTCAGCCTGGGCTACATAGTTAGTGGAAGTCCAGTCTGAGCTATGTAGTGAGACTCTGTCTCAAAAACAAAACAAAACAAAACAAAACAAAGCAAAACAAAACAAAACAGAACAAAACATGAATGTATCCCAACATGAAGGGAGTGTTAACTCCATGGTGGTCTTATAGATAATTTTTTGTTGGGATTCTTTTAAAAAGAAAGTTGATATTTTTTAAAAAAAAATTATTTTGAAATAATTTCAGACTTTTAGAAAAATTTCCAGATTAGAAGACAAGAAATCCTGTTTATGCTATACCTAGCTTTATTTTAACCCATTGTTCTATATTGTTACAGTAGTTTTACTTATTTTTCTTGAATTATTTCAGAATAAGTTGTAGCTATCACGCCCTTTTACCACTAAAACTCTTATCACTTATTTCATAAGCAGAAGGTCACTTTGTTATGATGTTAGACTGCAGTTGCCAAAGTTAGGGAAAACCACACTGATAAAACTCTGTTTCTAGTACCGTTCATAATAAAACTTAATCAGTTATTTACATAACATCCTTTGTCTACATATTAGGCAAGCTCTATTTTTTCTTTCCTTTTGAATTTCAGACTTTTTCTGTAGGAATAATTTCTTTTTGTGTGAATTGTCTTATTAAGAATTTCAGTTAGGGAGAATTTTTATTTCATTATCGTATTTGAGAGATAGCGTCGTGGAGTACAGAATTGTAGAGTGACGGTTACTCTATCCCGTGTCACTTTATTCTACATGTCTGTTTCTTTACAAAAGACAACCGAAATGTCCAGAGACCTGTTGGTCACTATGATAATCTGTACCTATCTGCAATGGTTGTGCTTTGACTTGCATTCATATTTGAGATTCCTTTTGACTTTTCCTTTCTTAAAATTTTTTTTCTTGTATATATTTAAGGTGTACAGCACCATCCTTTGGTGTGCATATACATAAGGAAATGATTGCTACAGTCAAGTAAATTACAACACCTGTCATTGTTCATAATTGCCTTTTACTTTGAGTTTGATCAGAGTACCTAAAATCTATTCTCAGAAGAATTTCAATGTATAGCACAATATTGTTGCTGTAGTTCTCCCACTGCAAAATAAGATCTCTGGACTTATTCCTCCTATGACTGCAAGTTTACACCCTTGATCGACCTCTACATTTCCTCATCTCTCTACCCTGGTGACCAACATTCTTTTCTCTCTTTTCATGTCTTTGCCTTTCTTTTTAGATACTAAAGCATCTTGCTTCCTGGGTCTGGCTGTTCCCCTCAGCATCATGTCCTCCAGTGCCTCCGGGTGCTCCAGTTGGCAGTGACTCTTAGAGGCTGAACAGTATTTCATGGTGTGTGTGTGAAGACCTGCTCTGTTGCCATCCATTGTTGGAGGGCTAGTGACATGAAAACCTTTTCCTCTCCCTCTTGGCTAGTTTTATGTCTCTTTTGGAATACTGTCTATTCAGGCCCTTTGCACATTTTTAAGATTAAGTCTTTTTCTTTTCTATTTTTTTTTTTAACCATTGAGCTGCATGCTTTCCTTAAATACACTGAATATTAATCTTTAAATATATGATTTGAACATATTTTACTCAATTTAGAAGGTGCATTTTCTTTCTTTTTTTCCCTTTTTCTTTCTGTCCTCTCTTTCTTTCATTCTCTTTGTGATGCAAAAGCTTTTTAGTTGATTTAGTTTCACTTATTTATTTTAGTTTTTGTTGCCTGAACACTTTGGGCAATACAAAAAAAATCGTTTCAGAGATAAATGTTGAGGAGCTCTCTCTGCTTTCCTCTAGGAAATGAACTTCATGTTTCCTTCTGTTCTCATGTTGCTGTTGAGCATGTTCTCTTTTACCTTTAAGCGCTTCCCTTAGTACTGCGTGGAAAGCCGGTGTAGTAGGGATAGACTTCTGCGGTTTTTGTTTGTTTGAGAAAATCTTATTTCCCTGCATTTCTGAAGCATAGGTGTGTGCGCACAGAGCCGGTGGCGAGGTAACTGCAGTCCAGACCATCTACTCGATGCTTAGACATCTAACACAGTAAAGCACATTCTCCTCCACCCACAGTGTTGCATTGTCTACACTCGCCGGGGCCGATCATCAGAAAACTCCTGTGACTGAGTTTGTTGGCTCTTGAGTTGAGACACACAGTGTGAGAAGGCCTGCTCTGTTTATTACAGGGATGGCTTTCTCATTCTATATCCAGATGTATTTGAAACATCTGGAATTAATTCTATATGGCTTGGCTAAATAATTTAGCAATGAATATGATCTATTTAAAACTAATACTATGAAATGATATAGAGCCACAATCCCTTAACTGCAGCTATAAAATCCAAAATAGTCCCCATCTCCCCCCAAAAAACAAAACAAAAATTCTAAAGTTCTTTCATCTTTAGGACAAATTCACTGAGTGTCAAAACTTATTTTTGAATGAAAGGAAGATATTTATAGTCCTTATTTATCTTGTTTCATGTGAATATTCATATATTTCCCTGCAAATATATTAATGTATTCAGACATGAACTGCTACCTTATTTTCATGGAAGTCCTGGCTAATACATGTTCTGTGTCCTGTTAGTTTTCACAGATGGGAAATTCTATAAATTGCAGAATACATATTGCTCTCAAGCATAAGATAAGAGATTATGGAACTGTATCAACATTTTTCTAAGTTTTTTGACTTGCTAAGCATTTTAATCCACAAACTTTCAATCCTTATGTTTGTAAAGTTGAAGCATTATTAAGAAGAAGAAATACGCACTCTTGGTGTGTAAGGAGGAACACTGTTACTCCTGGTGATTTAGTTTTGCACACATTTCCTTGTTCACTACAAGAAGTTCATAGCCTTATCTGGCCCTAATAAATGGTATAAAAGTGTAATGATGTCATTTACTAATTTCTTACTTCTGATTGTCCATTCTTTTTTCTCCTTTGACTTTATTTGTCTTGATTTTGTGCATTTTGGACAACTTATTAATATATTTTTCTTTCCTTACATTTTATAAATTGTCCTTTTATTACTATACTTAAATAATACTTTTCTATGTCTTCAGTCTCCTGTGAGACTCTGAATGATAAAGTAATTGGTACCAGAAATGGTCCCAGAAAACAGACTGGCAATATGGGATCTGAAATAATGTATGCATAAAATCAAGAAATATAGCGATAACTTTCTTGCCAGGGGGAATCAGTCACAGATGACTCTGTGATATGCAGAAACATCACAATTATTAAAGCCATCGTTCTCAAACTTCATGGTGCAAGCAGAGGCATCAAAAGTTTTTGTTAACATGTCTTTACTGATGCAAAAATTCTATAGTAGCTCTGAGGGGCTGCATTCCAACAAGTTTTCAGGTATCATGAATGCAACCAATATGAGACCCCATGCTAAGACCTGCATAATTGAGAGGACATACCAATCTGTTTCTATTGCCAAAACAGGAATAATGAAGATGGAGGAGTCAACTGGCTCAGTTTTATATTACTAGATATGTAGTTAGGGTAAAGAGGGCTACTGATAGCTATAAATATACATTTGGGAAAAAATTCTAGAGACCATCAGGTCCCCTCTGGAGCCTGAACTTGTCTTTCATTTCATGTAGATACAGGGCAGATATAGCTCTTTAGACCTGAAGTCTGACTGATAATAAGCATAATCAAGACATAAGGAAACTCTTCCTAGGAAAATCAGCTGAAATTCTCCCTCCTGTTCTCCTTTTATACCATTCTACAACAATCCTCCTTAAAGTGAGTCTTTCTTGCCAGATCCATGCTGATCAGTTCAGCTAGGTGTTCTCCACTCAAGTTGACATTTAATCAGTTAACCCCCATCACAGCCAACAACTGGATTCTGCAGTAATGGAAATCTGAATTATTCCACACAGGAGAGAACTCTGCAAACCAAAATAATTGACATTGCATTTGGAAATGGGGAAAAAAGTATAAGTGTAAAGCTTTCAATAACCAAATGTGTCTTATAGAGATAGTTGCATTTATATTCTTGTTATCTGACTTTTTAATTCCTTTTTTATCTTGTATTAATAGCCCTGAGGAGAGTTATTACTTTGTTTTAGGTAGAGGTATCACAATTGGCATTGCCCAATAATAAAGTGCCCAATAATAAATTGATGGATTTTGCTTGCCCTTGAATTGCTGAGATGATTTTGCATCTTTATCCCAGGGTTAGGAATGAGAAAGGCTGCTCTGGCTCTTGGCCCTGCATATTCTCTGCAGCATCTCCACTTTGCTCTGTGCACATGGAGCCTGACATCTATGGGTTGCCTGACCAGCCTTCCTTATCCGTGGTTGGAGCCTCCCTGTGAGGTCATCTGGGCTACCACTCCCTTCACAGACAGACAGTCTTTTCCCTGGGGCACACAGCGCTCTCACACAGCGCTGTCCTGCTGACTGCTCTTCCTCATCCTCTGCTGCATGGGAAGTTGTGGCTACACTTGTCCTAGTCATGGTGCACAGAACCACTCTTCTTAGATTTCCCCTATCGCTCCACACGACTGCAAATATTTCTTTCTTAAACATTCCTCAGTTGATCATTATTCAATTCTGTCATTTGTTTCTTTCTGGATTTCTGGTTGATATAGTGAAAAACTCTTCATTGTCTACCATTCATCTCTTATGCCTTTCTTCACTATCACCATTAAGATCACTCTGTTGAAATAGAGTTACAGGGACACCTGCCTGGAATTTCTTCACCAATAATATGAGCAAATGGAAACTTACTCTTGTTTTCTCCATTCCAGCAAAAGTTTACATAGCATCTATAATATTCTGCATTTACTTTTTTCACATAAAATGTCTTCAGGACTGTACATGAGCACATGAGTTTCATTTTATACCTGCTGAGCACAACAATATATAAATGCTTTGTAAATTACTAAAACTATTGATGGAGCACTCTTTCTCCAAATATTTATTATTAGAAACAGTGCCTACAGTGAGTAATTATTGTATGCTCTTTCACACGTGACCTACCATGTTGTTGGATAGATACCAAAAGTAGAATTCTGGGTTAAAAGGTACAGTAAGGGGTCAGGGATATAGCTCAGTGGCACTGGCACCTGCCTGGGAAGCGTGAGGTTGTGAGTTTGATTCCCAGTACCAAAAAGAAAAAAAATAAAATAAAAGGTACAGTAGTGTTTTTTCTCTGATGGTAATCCATTCCAAGGCCTCCAATAGATATCTGAATCCACACAGAACTCTAGGCAAACTACATTTTTCTGTGCATAAATATACATTATAAAGTTTAATGTAGTCATGGTAAGAGACTATTGATAAGAACTAACTATAAATAGTGAAATTATAACACTATACTGTGATAAAATGTTTATGAATGTAAGGAGTGTTTAGATGCACTGTTCAAAGATGCTTCTCATGAGGCATGGTGACACATGACTACAATCCCATCTTGGGGAGTCTGAGGCAGAGTTCACAAGCTCAGGGCCAGCCTGGGCTAGAGAGTTCAAGGCTAATGTGGAATATGTAATAGGACTTTATCTTAAAAAAAAAAAAAAAAGACAAAAACAGCTTCTCCTCATCTTGCTGACCAGGTGGCGGTATGGAGGGACAGAAGTTCTCATGACATACTGAAGGAAAGTAGGGGCAGAATAGAAGGCTGGACCCAGAAAGAAAAATGGGAAGAGAAGCTCACTGGACCAAAACCCACTATTGGCGCAAAAAGGGAAGCCAGCTTGGGGCTGTACCTTAGAATCCTCACAAACCAGCTCCAAGGTACACACCACCTAAGAAGAGGACCCATGCCTGGAGGGAGGGCCTGATGTTTCAGAGGTGATGTCAGGAGTGGAAGGCCACTCCCCACCCAAAAGAGGAGCAAGTGGGTGGGGTATTTCCAAACTGAGTCATCAGGGAAACTGAGCTGGTGAGGGTGTATGAGAGGATACCAGAGGGGGACCCAGGCACTGCTGAGTGAGCAGTGTACGTGAGCAGCAGGATGGAAAGAAGACACCAGACTGACCAGAAATAAGACTTGCCCATCTTCCCCTGACACTGGGAGTGTGCAGTCCTGGGACAGCTGCGTGCTGTCCATGCCCACCAGATGCTATCCCAAATACTCAGATCAATCAGCCAAAAAAAAAAGCATCAGAGAAATACAGAGTTGGACTACAACTTCCAATAAATACACTGAATAGACACCTACAGAGTGTTCTACCAAACAACAGAATATACATTCTTCTAAGCAGCACATGAAACTTTCTCTAAAAGAGAACACATACTAGCCAAGAAAGTTCTCTTAAATAATACAAAACACTGAAATTATCCCATACACACTGTTAGATGATACTGTAATGAACATAGAAATCAAAGGCAAAAGAAGCCACAGAAATTACACAAAACACATGAAGATTAAATATCACCCTCCTTAATAACCAGTGGGTTACAAGAAATCAAGAAAGAAATTAAACAGTTCTTTTAATCAAACAATCATACCAGTACAACATACCAAAACCTATGAGACACAGGAAAGAGTCAAATTTATAGCTGTGAATGACCACATTAGAAAAACAGAGTGAGCTCAAAATCAATAACCTAAATCATGCACCTCAAGGTTCTAGAAAACCTGGAACAATGCAAACCCAATGCCAGTACAAGAAATGAAATTATAAAGATCAGAGCAAAAATTAACAAAATGAGGACTAAAACAGGATGGTACCAGCACAAAAACAGACAAGTGGATCAGTGGAACAGAAAGAGGAAGCTGAATCAGCCCCAGGCACATTTGACTATTTGTTTTTTGAGAAAAGGGCCAAAGACACACTGTGGGCAAAATAGCCTCTGCAATGGATGGTGCTAGGAAAACTGTCTTTCCACATGCAGAAGATTGAATCTAGACTCATATTTCTCACTATGTACTAAGCTAAAGTTAAAATGGATCAAAGATCTAAGCATTGAAATAGAAACAATCTACTGGAAGATAAAGTAGGTAAAACTCTTGAAGACATAGGCACAGGCAAGGACTTTCTGAACAGAACCTCAACTGCAGAGGAAAATGTGGCAGCATCTTCCTCACTGGCAGAGGCAGCATCACTAGTGGTTTTTGTATTTTTCAACCCATGGCTGTTTTGGATCTGTGGGACACCCTGGTGTGCAGTAAACAGCTAAGAGTTGCCTGTTTTAGGAGTCTCCTGCTAAAGTCTTTACATTGGCTTAGTGACTTTAACCTGCTGCATGGTTACCATTAGTCAGTTAATCCACGTCTTAACAAATGTCAGTTAATCCATGTCAGTAAACAAATGTTTGTATTCTAAGTACTTATGTCTGCACTGTGATTGTAACTTTTACAGTTTGAATTGCAACAGGAAAATTAGTGCAAGTATTTGTTTCTGTTTTTGTTTCACTAATAGACAACCCATTCTTATAATAGATGTTGGCAATCTCATCCCTTCCTTATAATGTAAACTTCTACCTTTCACTTAAAAGAAGCACTATACAAGTTCTCTTTGGCATATTTCAAATGCCAGCTTCACCTGTTCCAGGACTGCTATTTAAAAAAGATTGCTTAGGCACCACTCTCCTGCAGTATGACCATGGATCAGTACAGCATGCCGGTGTGTGGCGGTGCCCAGCATAGTTATGCTGGGCCAGCAGAAGTCTCCTGTCTTGAGCAGGTTGGAATGAGATTGCACAGGATTTCATCACAATACCCAGAACAGTGCACAATTTAAAACTTACCAAGTCTTTGTCCCTGGAGTTTTCTGTTTCATATTTTTATGCTACACATGCTTTAGATAGCACAATCACATCCACTGAAATTGCTCCACTTTAGGTTCCTGCCAGTTATGTATGGGGTCCTGTGTCCAGAGCCTGCCATTAGATGTCATTGAACTTTCAGAGCACCAGAGAGCTGCAATCAATAAACATTCCAAACCCTTTTCTTTTACACATTTAAGATTCATTTCTGTTTTACTTCCTACATTTTTTGGTATTATTGTCTGCTTTTACTAATCAAAATCCTTTTTTTGACCAGTAGAGCTTCTCATATATCAGTTTTACATGTGAAATATGAATTTGTATATTAACTTATATATGAAACCTAAGTTGCAGATATTGTCCTAGGTGGTGGTCAGTATATAGTATCTTTATATATCATATGTATATATTTTTTCTATGCAGCATTATTTTTTAAATTAAAAATTTAATTTAAAAATTTAAAAAGCCTCATAAAGTTAAATTTACCTGTGTTGTACTCTGTAGATTGATTCCTTTTTTCTATTTTTTTTTTACTTTTTGTGCATAGTTCTTACATTTACAGAGATTTATAAACTTCCTTTAAAATTAGACCCGTATACAGTTGCCTACCTGCTTTCTACTGTGTCAAACAATAAATATTTTTGGTATGACATTGAAACTCAAAGAGGATGTAATGGTGTTTTGCTAAGGTAAGTAAAAGCATGGATTTCTAAAATATTTACTTCTATTTTAATCATAAAAGTCATGATTATTTTTTTAGATTTAAGGAGAGTAGTAAAAAAAAGAAAACAACAATAGCAACATAGCAACATCACAGACATAAACAAGACAAAGCAAAAACACTACAAATGATACAAGGTTTCAAAACAAAATGATAGAAATTAACAGTGGTTTTTATATTACATAATGCTATCTTCAACTACGTTGCTCAGATTACCAGATGTAAGAATGGAAAACTGTTCAAACCATTAAAGAGAATAAAAAAATAATTATTAAGTAAAACATTAGAAATAATACAAAGTTTCACTAGACAATATGGTAGGAATTCACCAATGGTTGTTCTATTGCATATTGTAGTCTTCAAATCAGTTGCTCAGATTACAAGATATAATAAGCATGCAAAATTGGTCAGAATATAAAAAGTTTAAGCATTAACTGTTCCTTTCAATGTACCATCAGACATCAGCAGTACAGTTGGTTATTTTTATTTAAACACTGTTTACTTAAATACTGTGAATTTTGTCATTTTTTTGGACTATTTGTATCATGACTCTCACTTCCAAGCAAAACAAGAAAGCCCATCTGGGGCAGGAGTGTGAAGCACAGGAGGCCTGGTGACCCCAACTCCCCACTCACAGGCCAGGGAATGCAAACATGGCAGAAGACCCCTCTGCGCTTCTTCACATGGATCATAACTGGGTGAGTGACGAACGGCACTTCAGGTGCATTTGGGAACCTGGAGTTCTGACTTGCAGGTAGGCACAACACCCATAAAGCAGGGGCTTCAGGACAGGGGCTCCGAAGTGTGTGCTTGCTCCCATGATGACTGCTTATTCAGCCTCAGACCCTGCTGCCCTGTCCTGACTGTTGTCCTTTCAGAGGAGCTCTGTCTTTTTTCTCTGGTTGATTTTGAGATCTTTTCAGTATCTTCTATGTGTGACATTTATTATGATAAACCTAGATATGATTTTAACACAAAATCTTGCTCAGCACTTACTCGTTTTAAACTGAGGATGTTGAATTTCCTTGTGTGTGTCCTCCCTCCTCGCCCTGCCCCTCTTGCCTTCCCTTCTCATGCCTTTGTAGTCCTGCTGCAGGGAGCTGCTTGTCTGGGACATCTCCTTCACTTGGACAGTGTTCTGCTCTGGATATCTGTGATACTGTGGACCCATTCCCCACTCCCTTACTTGAGGGATGATTGTCCTGACTATGCAAACATTTGTTCAGAAAATGTGAAATGTTTAAAAAATAATCTTTGCCTTGCATAATTGAAAATCAAAAGGTCTCCTACTCCTCCTCTCTAACTTACACCCATTTCTAACCATGTTGTGAAGTGGTTGCATGACAGTGTCCTGTGTTTCACAAGGTGGTCTCTTGGTGGGGCTGCCTGTGGCCTCGCAGTGGCAGCCCAATGGCAGCACAGTCCTTGAGAGTGCAGTGGTCACTCCCATGTGTGCCATCCTAATGGTTGTTGGCAGGAGGAGCAGCTTTGCCTGAAGCCCAGATGATACGGGTTGGTGATGTCCTGGGAGTGCCCAGACACAGTCGCATGGGTGGGGGTGCTCTTCCATCAGTTGTATCAATTGAGTGAGAAATGCCCAGCTAAACTGACTTGGCACATGTCTGAGTGGGGAAGACCACTCTGGGGAGGACTGTCACCAGAGTGGGATAAGAGGACACAAAGAAGAAAAGCTCCCTTCTGCTTCCTCAGAGCAGTCTTCACCTTCAGCAGACGTCATCTCCTGGCTTCCAGTGCAGACATTTCAGCCTCCAGATGGGGACTCGCATGGAACACCTCAGCAAGCTCCAGGTCTCTGACTGGATCCTTCAGATTCCCAGTGCACAGGCACCTCTTGCATTCTTCCACACCCGACTCTGTGGGAGGCCATGGTAAGCCAATCTTGTACATTCTTATATGTTTGTATATCTTGCATTAAATCTGTTTCTCTAGTGAGCACTGACTGACACAGGAGGTCTAGGTCAATGGGGTTAGAGGTCCAGGAATCCCTATAGCCTTCTCCAGGCCTTCTTCAGCCCCACATGGCTTCTTCTAGAGGGCCCAAGCCTGACCCTGGGGCCCTTGCTGTATGCCTCCCAGCTGAAAGAAGGCACTTGTTCTGCTTTTGCTGTGACCTCAGTGCTCCCTACCTGAATCACCAGTGAGATAAAATCAAGAGGTCATGGCTTCACGAGGGTCCAGCCTTCACAAGTGGCATACAGAGCCTGCTAAAGTAGCTGTGTGTGGCATCTCCACCACACGGGACTGAGCTCCTCTCTCCACAGCCTCTCTCTACTGCCACATGAGGATGCAAATTCATGCTGGCCTTCACCAGACATGGCACCTGCAGACACTTTGAGCTTGGCTTTCTCAGACTCCACAACTGTGAGGAAATAAATTTTCATTATCTGTAAATTACCCAGTCTCAGGCAGTGTGCTATGGCATCACAAACTGACCAGACATTTATTTTTCCTTTGTCTTGTTGCAGTCTGTCTCGAACTTCTGAGCTGGAGAATTTTTCCACAATGCGCCAATCCAGGCTTCTCTGGGACTCTAGCTCCTCTCCGTGGTCTGCTAGGTGAAGGGGAGGCACATATGTTCTAGTCACCGGCCCAGGGCTGGACACAGAACTGCCTCATGGGGTGATTAGTGTACACATGAGAGGCTTCTCTGACAGGAAGTCCAGGAAGAGAGGATCAAGATGTGGAGCTTGGCTGAGCTGATGGCTATGATTTGTAGATGAGCTTCAGGGCACCACCACTATAAGAACAGAATACTCTTTTAGAGACTACTAGATTTCGATAATTAGAAGTAAAGGCATTACATTCAGACACTGCATTTTCTAAAAATAATGGGAAGATTTTGCCAAGCACTGAATTTACATTTAGAAGTAATAATAATTTAGGTTGAGATAGAAGGTAAATGGAATCAGATAAAATAAAATTAATCTAATAAATTAGTTTTCCTGTAATCAGCATCCTGAAATTTAAAAGGCAACTAATTCATAATAAACAAAAGTCACCCACAAAAAGAGTATCACCAACATTGCTATGGCACTAAGCAATTGCCAGTGACAGTTCACAAATTTTACTTGTTAGATGATTTTTGTTTTGTCTTGTTTTTCTTCTGCTACTGGGGACTGAATCTAAGGTACACTAAACCATATCCTTAGTGCTTTCATTCATATATTTTCAGTCTGATACCCTTCTTTTGGACAGATTTATCATATAAGTTAAGAATGTTATATGTAACAGAGTCTTTGGACTCTGTTCTTTCTGTGTGGTGAGCAGTGAAGAAATTTAACTTATTAACTCATGTTTACACTCTTCAAGTTGTGATGATAATGCATAAAAAAAGTGGGATTCCATGAAGAAACATGATGATGTTTTGATTCTTCACATTTCTACTCATCCTCTTCAGCGCTCGCTAGGGTAAGGGCAAAGCCCAGTTCTTGAGGTTTATTGTAAGCACGTGACTCCCGACACATGGACTGAAACATTGCTATTTTAAGAGAGCTGGTGATGGATCTACAGAGCTCAGTAAAGAGGAAATTAAGTAGATCTGTAAATTATAACAAATGAAAGATTAATTGTATATGAATACATAAAGAAATTTAAAATAGATTTACTTGGAGCTCTGGAGAGAAGCTCTATAGAGAAGTCAATTCTCACGTTTATCATGATCATTTTTGGTTTCATTTGGCTTTGTTCATTAAATGACCTATCGTTATTCCTCTTCTATGCCTGTTGGATGGGAGAATGCTCATGTGCTTCTTTTAATTTTCTCATTTACTTCCATCACCAACTACTGGCTGCTCTTTCTGTGCCAGCAGGCATGAGGGTGGGCAGGCATGGAGCAGGGCCGTGGAGTAGGGAATACAAAGATGTCCTCTCGGCCCAATGGGCAGAGGTGCCTCTGCACTCTCAGTTTCTAGGGGATCTTGGAAGCTGATTCTTTTTGGTGAATTTTTATGGTCATGCCAAAGCCTTCTTCTCTTTGTAGGTATCTATCTGAAATTCCCTCAAACCTTGCCATTTTACCCTTTATTTTTAGATTCCCTCTGCAGCCCCAAAAATGTTTTTCCTGAAAACTCTTCCTCCTGGATCCCTCCCAGTGCCTAACTTTTCACCACCACAGTGTGGTTCACAAATCCAAGAATCATGCAACTGTTATTTTCTAAGTCACACTTCTTATGAATTTGGCAGTGTGTCCAACATCTCTTCTGGAATAAACAACACCAACTCCAAGCTGGCTTAATCACAACAGCGCATCAAAACCCCTCAGGAGGGAAGGCTCTCCTTGCCTTCAGCAGAGTTTGAGCTCAATTTTCCCAAGGCCAATGATGACCACAAGGTTTCTTTCACATTCTACCTCCAGGCCTCCCAAAGTTTACAAGTGATTTACTTTTTGCTACCTGGAGAGTGATGTGGATCTCCATTGTGTTTATTCAGTTCATGGCCTTCCCCTGTGGAAGCAAAGGGTTAAGAGCTGCCCTTTCTTCCTGTCAACAAGAATATTTTATTTTCAACAATTGAGAACAAAAATATGCCAAATTCTCAAATATGAGAATAAAGATTCTCTATAATTAAAATATTTCCAGTTAAGAACCTTCTCCTCATTGTACATATACATCTGTGATTTTGCTATTTTACTTGGAACTTATTCTCTAACTAATTTATCCCTCGTGTCTCTTTTACCTTGTCTTAATAATTATATTCTCCAAAGATTTTCATTCATTCAGACTTTTGGTACACACTTCGTCTTGCCTCATGAGAACAGCAGACTCTCACAAAATCAAAATAACCATAGGTTTTAAAATGGACTTTTGTTTTAAAAATATGTCAAAATTACTTTTCCTCATAAGATTAGAATGTCAAACATGAGCTGTAAAAATGAAATCCTCATGGACTGGTGTATTTTTCTTTTTTTCCTATTTCCCCAACTGAATGATGGTTTAAATTTATAAAGAATCACTTATGTTTTTTTTGCTTCAAGGTTATTTTATACTTAGTCACCTGCCATGTTCAGTTTAAAGACATAAAAATACTACAAAAATCTTTGAAAGAGAATCAAGAGTGTGGTTTGCATAGAGTAGTTTCCGTAAGTTCTGCAGGTAGAAGCACTGTCAGCCAACTCTCCCGTCCATGACAATGGGGTTGGAGATGGAATAAAAGAAATCCTGTTGGTTGCCTTACTACAAGACTTCCTTTCTTCCCTCTGAATATTTCAATTTTTTCTCTTACTGCAACATACTATAGGGACTTTCTTTCTTCTACTCTCCTGCTCTGCCCTATCCTCCTCTGGTTAAACTCTGGTTTCAGCTCTTTGTAGCAGTGGTTGGCTTCCCTAACCTTTGAAATTTGTCAGTGTGGTACCTAGACATGAGGATGGACTAAGCAATGTGTGTGAAGATCTTATGTGGAATAAAGTTATGGAGGAAAGGATTAATGGTACCAAAAGCAGTGAGTGTGACCTCAACTTTGCTTTATTTTTGTGAGCCTCTTTGGTGTCTGGTATCCCTGCCTAAGGAGGGGGGTGGAGGGGTGGGGAGCAGACTGTCCACTGTTTAGCTCAACTTCTCATTAGCATCTGGAATTTGCATCCTTGGTGGAGTCCAGCAGGCATACCTAGGAGCCAGATCAATGCAGCAGCTTCTAAGGGCAGTGGTTTCGGAGCAACTCCACTCAATGCTGGCCTGGAATTGAATCAACCAGCAACAGAACTGCACTATGGGCTCAATGATGGGTGGAGACCACCTGAAGGTTCCAGGCTTGACCTTCTTGCACTGGTATTCATACTGACTGACCACTTCATCCAGGATTATACATCACTTGTATTTTCTTCTGTCTTAGTTACTTTTCTCATTGCTGAGTCAAAATAAGCTGACACCCAAAGTTAAAAGGAGAAAAGGTTTAATTAACTCACAGATTGTAGAGGTTTCAGTCCATAATCAACTGTCTCTAAGGCAGGGTGGCACATGGCAGAGGGGCAACCACTCATGGTAATGAAAGATATCAAAAGCAACAAGAGAGGAAGGGACAGCAAGTCTCTTTTCATCTTTTATGTTGTATGCAGGCTACCTGTCCTAGGGCAGATGTAACACTCACACCCTTAATCATAGCATCACAAACTAGATTCAGCTGCCTCCAAAAAGCCCATCCCCCATGACCTCATGAAGCTTTGAAGGGACATCAAGACACATACCATAACATTCCCTCCCTGGCCCCCTAAAGACTCATATACACTCCTTTATGCAAAAGTCATTTAGTCTATCTCTATGAGTTCCCAAAATCCTAACAGTTTCAGCATTGCTGAAAAATCCAAATCCCAAATCTCCTCTGAGAGGCAAGGCAAACCTAGCTGTGAGACCCTGTACAATTGAAAAGAAAGTTAAACACTTCCAACATTCAATGGCACAAGAAAAACATTTCCATTACAAAAGTTACAAACGGGGATACAAAGGAATGGGACCAAAGCAAGTCCAAAATCCAACAGGGCAAATATTAAGTACTGTAGTTCCATGTATAGCATCTTAGGCAATGTGTGGCAAGATGTGAACTCAACAGTGCTTGAATGAATCCACCTCTGCAGCACTTCTGCTGGTTGTAGCTCCCAAGGCTTCTCTCTTGTGTCTGCTTTGCTCCCTCCTTGCAATTTCCCTTAGATTATTGTGGCAAAACCACAACTGGGAAAGGAGTGACACTCAGGATGGTTTGGAGGCAGTGAACAGCTTTATTTACACCAGTGAACCTGACTGGGATCACTCTCAAAGAAGCCAGGCCCTGAAGGCTTAGGGAGGGAGGTTTTTGCAGGGTTGCAAGTGCAAGGAGAGAGGCAAAGTGGCTTATCAATTGGTGATTGGTTCATATACTGTGCATCATAGTGATCAACCATGCAACATTGTGATCAGCTGTTTCTGGGAACCAAAAGTAACAAGAACTGTAAGAAGGACTGAAGAAAACTGGAGTTTATCTGGGCAACTAACAGAAACTGAAGTATACTGGCTGGGCAGGTATTTTCTGCTATTAGACAATCCACTTTTCTGGCTTCTCTAAACTTGTGGGATCTCCAGTGTACCTTTGGCTTCACACTCACAACCTAACATTCTGTCCTCTCAGAGTTCACTGCCTGGTCTCCCAGGCCATTTGAAATCTGGATTTCAAACTCTTGCATTCTTCATGCACCTAAAATCAGTACCATGTGGATGATCCTAAGGTCTGCTTCCAGCTGGAGCAATAGCCAGGCTTGTCTATTTCTCTGGCTATACAGGCCAGGTGCCTAGATCACTGAGCATCTTTCGCTTTTGCAATTTTAAGACTGCAAATGGTAGAGTCCTTATGCTTCTTGTGATGCCCTCAGGCTATCTTTTCTATTCCTCTGTTCCTCCTCTGCAATCAAGATCTCCTCTGCTCTATACACCACAGCTTTAATGGAGCTTCCTTTCTGGCCAAACCCACAATGTTTTAAACCATTCTTCTGGGCTCTTTGCTCCTAATTTTCAACATAAGTCTGGCTAAAATCCCCCAACAGTAGCCGTGTCACTGTCTCCACATTCAGCTGCCTTGAAATTTCTTCTGTCATATTATTTAATCTGCCACCATTAATCTCAGTCTCAGTCAAGATCTCTGGACAAGAGCAAAATTCAGACAAATTTTCTGCCACGGTATAACACAGGTTTTCTCAAGTCCAACAGCCAATGCACTCCTTCTTCTCAGCAGAAACCTCCCAAACATGATCTTTACCAGCTTTCTAGTCATTTTATCTCTGACCAGAATCTCCCACGTAGAACAGCCTAGGGTGTTCCAGCTTTATTTTCTCAGCTGGCATCTCTGAATCATTGCAAAATCTTCCCACAAACCATTCTCAAAGGCTTCTGAACCATATGGTTAGGCATAGTCCCAGTAAGGACCCCACTTCTCTGGTACAAAATTCTGTCTTAGTTACACTTCTCTTGTTGCTGAGACAAATGCCTGGCACCCAAAGTCAAAGGAGGAAATGTTTATTTAGCTCACAGTTTGTAGAGGTTTCAGTCTGTAATCAGCTGGCTCCAAGGCACAGTAGCTGGTAGACAGCCATCACAGAGGAGAAACTGTTCATGGAGGGCAGAATGTAGCAAAGCAAGTAAAGGACACAACAAGCTTCTTTCTGTCCCTTATACTGAATCCAGACTACCTGGATTAGTGTGGTACAAACCAATTAGTGGATTGATTTAGCAATCATCCATCCTTAATCCTAGCACCCTTAATGCTATCATTGCACCATGAATTAATCACACACTCTAGATTCATCCACTTCGGAAAAAGCCCCACCTATGACTGCATGCAGTTTTGGGGAGAATATCTAGATACAAGCTATTACACAGAAAGGACAGCTACCAGATGTGGAGTGTCTCCTGGAAGCTACAAATGAAACCTGGTGAAATGTACCATAATTTTCTTATCCAATCCTCGGTGGATGGACATTTGGGTTGCTTCCACATTTTAGCAATTACAAATTGTGCTGCTATGAACATAGGTGCACATATATCACTGTGATATGATGTTTTTAGATCTTCTGGGAAAATACCCAGCAGGGGGATAGCTGGGTTGAATGGGACCTCTAAACCTAGTTTTCGGAGGAATCTCCAAACTGATTTCCACAGTGGTTTCACCAGTCTGCATTCCCACCAGCAGTAGAGAAGGGTTCCTATTTCTCCACAGCCTCGCCAGCATTTGTTATTGGTTGATTTCTTAATGCTAGCCATTCTTACTGGGGTAAGGTGGAATCTTAGTGTTGTTTTAATTTGCATTTCTCGAATGACTAATGATGTTGAACATTTTCTCATATATTTATTTGCCGTTTGTATCTCCTTGTCTGAGAAATGTGTGTTCATCTCCACTGCCCATTTTTGGATTGGGTCTTTGAATTTGGAGGGGCTGAAATTTTTTAATTCTTTATATGTTCTAGATAGAAGCCCTTTGTCTGAGGGACAATCAGCTAAAATTTTTTCCAAGTTTGTGGGTTTTCTTTTGACTCTTTATATAATGGAATATTACTCAGCTGTAAAGAAAGATAAACTCGAGGCCTTTATATTTAAATGGTCACAACTAGAGACCATACTCATAAGTGAAATAAATCAAACATACATGTGCAAGCACCGCATTGTGTCACTAGTGTAAAACTTGAAAGAGTTAATTTAAACTCGGAGGTATGATAGACACTGTGAAATGATAGGAAACCACCAAAGAGTAAAGGGCTTCTGGCATGTGGGAAAAGAGAAGGGAAAGAAGGAGAAATTTTGTATGTATGTATATACAGGATAGATAACATGGTTGTTCTATCTGCTGTTTCTGTGCTGAAAGAAACTGTCAATGAGTCTTTGGTTGACCAGTATTGCATGTCTATATCTGTTTTCATGAGAAGCCACTTTGAAGATATCAATATGTAATACAACCACCATTGTTAATTCCCTACCACTTTGTTTGTAACTCTGTATTGTCTGTATTGTGCTTGTGATATGTTGTAAAATGTTGTATGTCTGTTAATGTTTCCCTCCTTTTATCCTTAAAATAAAATAAATAAATAAAATAAAATAAAATAAAAAATAAAGAAACCTGGTGAAATGAACACTCCTGTGCCTGACAGCAGCTCCCACCAAGGCGAATCTTGCTGACTTCCATCACACAGAGGGAGAATTTTTCCCCAGAAAGTCTCAGGCAAATAAAATAAATAAGAACACAATTCAGGACAGAGAATTTAAGAGACATGTTAAAAACTGATTAAATAGTATATACAAACATTTGAATGAGTTTCAAATAGTAAGAGTCTTTTTTCTGTTTTCAAATTGACTTAAATTAGAAAAGTAAAATAGATTAGTTGCAAACAAAAAGCAAAATGGTCCACATTTGGTTCAATGTTTCAACTTCTTTTAGTCTCCCTTCCTTTGGGTTCCACAACAGAACCACAAGGAGAGACCAAGGAGGAGGGGATGAGAGAGACCCTTCCAGGCCACACCCCAGAGACCACCTCCTCCCAGCAGGTGTAACCTTCCAATGTTACATTTAACTATGGATTCACCAGTGGACTAATCCAGTGTGAGTATCACACCTCCATGACCCACTCACCTCCCCAAAGTGCCACCTATGAGTGCGTGAGGTTTTGGGAGACATCCAGATATAAACCATTACATTATGTGTGTCTCCTTTCCTCTCCCACCATCTGAGGTATTAGTTCACATCCACTTCCCACTACTTCATCTGAGGGCCTGGTGTGCATAGATTCCCATTCCACCTGCAGTCCTGGTGTGTATCAGTTTCACTGTTCCTCTGTCTGACTGTCCCATTTATCTGAAGTTCTGTGGTGTATTCTCTTCCCTCTGCCTCCATCTGTGTTCCTGGGTGCATCATTTTCTTGATTCCTTTATCGGAGTTCCTGGAATGGATTCTCCCCAATCTTTCCATCTGAGTTCACGGAGTGTAGCCCCTTTCCAATCCCTCCATTTTTGTCTCTGGGGTATCAACCCCTTCCTGTTTCGCTCAGTCTCTGCTTCCTTTGCCTCTCTTGTGACTTTCTTCTTACATCAACACCACCCATGTCGAAATGAGCTCTCCCTGATGTCTGTGCACCTGGTGAATGTCTTAATTCCCAGGACTGCAGTGTCTTCTTTCTCATTCCACAGGCCTGGGCATGTTCATCCTACCTTCTTGGTTCCCTTAAACTTACCCATATCTTGTAAGTTGCCCTCATGAGAGTGAGATGCAGCATTACTACTATACCACCTCCTGGCTTTCAAGAACCTTGAGGGCTTGAACTCCAAGTCTTTTCCCAGAAAGTCATAAGTGTCAACACAAGGAGGCTTTGGAATGCAAACTCCTTAGGAGTCAGGATCCTGACATGGGAATTCATGCAAACCCTAAATATCAAAAACTCTTAAATTCTTTCCTTTCCAAATAAGTATTACTATCAACTCAGGATTTTTTTCTAGCAAGTCTTTGTTGGATTAACTCTCCTGTTACTGTCAAAACCATTTTTCTATATGGCAGCTGCCAAGTGTGTTGACTCTTACTTCCCTAATATATTCTCTCTTTATCACTTCTTTGAATCTTCCTGTTTCTTGGAAGCTTTTGTTAAATGACCCCTTAGGATTTCACATGAGCATGGGTATAGAATGATAAAATCCAGTTCATTTCCCCTTCTGAAGCTTTGGAACTGTGAAGCCTCCTACCTGATGATCTGGTCATTGTGTATGGATCACTCTGTGTTAGGTTCCTTAGTGCTCCTGAAATTCCCAAGTTATGATGCAGCTTCAGGAATTTTCCTTCTTTTCAACTGGTGTCACAACTTTCCTCTTTCTCAGAGCTTCAACACACTCTATGGTCAGGTTGTTCTTTATTCTTTATTTGCTTTTAAAGATCTTCTGTCGTTTTTGTCTCTCCTAAGCAGGTAAGGGCCTTGTTCATATCAAAAAACAGTATTCCTATCACTTTTCAATTCATTTCAAAATACCAGTGTAGTCCCTGTAAGAATTTGTAAGTAGATGTATTACAGTGTATTTTATACAAAGAATGATCAAAATATATTGTACCATGAATTTTTAAGTCCAACCAATCTAATTATAAAACAAACAACATCCCTACATGCATACAAATATAAATACACACATACCCACATTAGCCTGTGTAGGTCATCTCATTTGGTTGAAAATTCAGCTTTTCCCTTCTGGTTATGATTTAAAAATCTTAAAAATCCACTGAAAGCCTGAGGGAGAAAGTTAATTTTGATGGAAACTCAATCCTCCCTGGGTATTACCTTCACTTTCTTTTTTGAGGCCCTTCTAACATTTTTTGGCCTTTTAATGAGTTTCTCCAGTTCACATTCATTGCATCAGAAAAAAGATATGACCTTTTCATATACACATGAAGAAAAATGAAAACTGCTGTTTCTATCATCATCTTTAGCACTGTCATTCTACTTGATTTTGGTAGTTTATAAGACTCACATTCTTTTCCCTCATTAGGAGAACAGAGATGTTTTGGATACCTAGAGGAAAGAGTGGGTACTTAGTGGCATGCTATCTTTATAGCCTGCTAAATTCTTTGAGGGAGAGTCATGTCTAAATCTCAGGATCATATTATTGTTCCACCAGAACTATAGAAAAGTACTCTACAATTAACCACTTACAATTACTGTTCAAGTTAGAACCTTTAGGAACAAAACATTAGACATACATTTAGGTGGAACAGATCCATCTAAAATTGCACTTTTCTGAATAGTACAAAGTCCTATTTGAATAGCAGTTTGAACACCAGAGAAATTCCTGGAAGAAATGTGATTCTATGCTGCAAGGGGATGAAATCCATCTGTCTATTCTGAAACATAATTTCCTACTTTAGAATACAAATGAGTTTGCTTATCTGAAGGCTCTCCACCTCTGCATTCTCTGCTATGGTTTGTGTATAATTTCAGTGTTTCCCAAGTGTCTATAGCAGTGGTGGTGAACTTATGGCATGCATGCCATAGTGGGCTGCTTGTATCACTGAAAGCTCTAAAAGGTTCACCATCTGATCTACAGTGTTAAACACTCAGTTCCAACTTGGCAGCATTAAGATGAGCTGTGGGTCTCTAAGAGTTAGGGCCCATTGGTGGTCCCTTTTAAAGGCATTAGGGGATCCACCAGTCCTTCCTCTCTCTGCTCCAGTTGAGATGTTGCTGTTTTCTGCTACACACTGCGGTCTTCCCAGGAGTGGTCACCCTCTGCCACCTGCACCAAAGCCCAGAGTAATGGGTACACCAGATCTTAGACTATACACCAAATAACCTTTTTCTTTTTTGGGGGGGTAGGGAGCATCGGTAGTTGAACTCAGGACCTCACACTTGCCAGGCAGGCTCTGTGTCACTGAGCTAAATCCCCACACATTTTTTCTATTTTTTTTGGATAAAATTTCATTTTTTTATTTGAAAGAGAATAATAAAAAAAGAACAACAGCAAAATACCAACATGTACAAAAGCAAAACAAAGCAAAACAATAAAAATGATACAGGGTTTCAGAACAAGATGATAGGAATTAACAGTGATTGATATATTACATATTGTTATCTTCAGTGAAGTTGCTCAGATTACCAGATGTGAGAATGCAAGATTGATCAAACTATTAAAGAGAATAAAAAATAGAAACAAAAGACAAACAGAAATGATAAAGAGTTTCACTGAACAAGATGGTAGGGTTTCACCAGTGGTTGTTATATTGCATATTGTTGTCTTCAAATTAGTTATTCAGATTAGTTATTCAGATTCAAATCAGTTATTCAGATATAAGCATGCAAAATTGGTCAAAAAGAAAAAAAATAAGCATTAACTGCTCCTTTCAATAAACCATTAGACATCAATAGTACAGTTATCTCAGCTCTCCTTCTATATACATATATATATATTTTCCCTCTTTCCTTTTTTCCTTTCCCTCATCCCAGTTGTTCCTTCCTTTGAGGAATTTCTTTCCCTTTCACAATATCTGCTGTATTTCTAGGGTTTTATTTACTCTTTCAGGTTCTTACACTAGGGAGACAACATGATGTTTACACATGTGGGTCCGATTTATTTCACATATGAGTATGGGTCTCTAGTTGCACCATTTATCTATAAAAGCCTCAAGTTTATCTTTCTTTATAGCTGAAAAATACTCCATTGTATAAAAATACCACATCTTTTTTATCCATTCCTCAGTTGAGAGGCATTTGGGTTGTTTCCAAAATTTAGCTATGACAAATTGTGCTGCTATAAACATGGGCACACATATATCTCTGTGGTATGATGTTTTTAATTCTTCTGGGAAAATACCCAGAAGGGGACTAGCTGGGTTAAGTGGGACTTCTAATGCTATTTTGTGAGAAATCTCCACACTGATTTCCACAGTGGTTTCCCCAATCTACCCTCCCACCAACAGTGGAAAAGGGTTTCTGTTTCCCCTCAGCCTCTCCAGTTTTGTTATTGGTTGATTTCTTAATGATAGCCATTCTTCCTGGGGTGAGATGGAATCTCAGTATTGTTTTAATTTGCATTTCGTGAATGATGTTGAACATTTTTTCATATATTTATTCGCCATTAGTATTTCCTCATTTGAGAAGCATGTATTCATCTCAGATGCCCATTTTTGGATTGGGTCTTTCAATTTGGGTGGCCTGATTTTTAAAAATTCTTTATATGTTCTAGATAGAAGTACCTTGTCTGAGGGGAAGTTCCCTAAATTTTTTTTTCCCAGTTCATGGGTTTTCTTTTTACTCTGTTGATGATTTTTTTGATGTGCAAAAACTTTTGAGTAAGAGGAGATCCAAGTCATTGATTCTTTGAAGTATTTCCTGTGCAGGCTGGTTTTTGTTCATGAAATCTCTGCCTACCTCTATGTTTTCAAGATTTTTACCTACTTTCTCTTCTAGTAAATTTAGTGTTTCTGTTTTAATATTTAGATCTTTGATCCATTTTGACTTTAGTTTAGTGCATGGTGATAGACATGGGTCTAGTTTTAGTCTTCAGCATGTGGACAGCCAGTTTTTCTAGCACCACTTATTAAAGAGGCTATCTTTCTTCCAGTGAAAATGTTTGGCACCTTTGTCAAAGCTAAGGTAGCTGAGTGTGTTTGTACCTGTGTATGCATTTTGTAATCTGTTCCATTGGTCTTCAGGTCTGTTTCCTTGCCAGTACCATCCTGTTTTTACCACAGTAGCTTTGCAGTGTAATTTCAAATCAGAGATTGTGATGCCTCTTGCCTTTCCTTTGTTCCCCAGATTTCTTTTGCTATTCTAGTCCTCTCCTGGTTCCAGGTGAATTTTAGGAATGTTTTCTCTAGATCTGTGGGGTATACTAATGGTATTTTCATTGGCATTGCATTGAATCAGTACAACAATTTTGGGAATATGGCCAAGACCTTTCCATTTTTTGAAATCCTCTTTAACCTTTTTTTCAGAGTACTGTAGTTGTCAATGTATAGATCTTTTATTTCTTTTGTTAGGTTGATTCCTAAGTTTCTCATTTTTTTAGATGCTATTATGAAAGGTATGGTTTCCCTAATTTCTCTCTCAGTCTGTTTGTTGTTTGTGTGCAGGAACACTGTTTATTTTTGAGTGTTGACTTTGTATCCAGCTACACTACTGAATTTGGTTATTAAATCTATGTCTTTTGATGGAGTTTTGAGGTTTTCTATATAGAGTACCATGTCATCTGTGAATAATGATAATCTCACTTCTTCATTTCCTATCCTTATTTCTTTTATTTCTCTCTCTTGTCAAATTGCTCTGGCTAGTATATCCAGAACTATATTGAATATGAGTGGTAACAGTGGACAGTCTTGTCTTGTTCCTGATTTTAAAGTGAAAGCTTTCAATTTTTCTCCATTTAGTATGATGTTGGCCATTGGTTTGTCATAGATGGCTTTTATCAGAATGAGGTAAAGACCATATATTCCTATTTTCTGCAGGGTTTTCAATCTGAATGAGTGTTGGACTTTATCAAAACCTTTTTCTTCGTCTATTGAGATGATCATGTGGTGTTTGTTTTTGGTTCTGTTGATACAGTGTATTACATTAATTGATTTGCATATATTGAATCATCCCTACATTCCTGGGATGAATCCCACTTGAACATGTTGTATGATCTTCTTTTTTTTTTTTTTTTTTTTT
>NW_004955496.1:6646391-6734534 GCF_000276665.1 Chinchilla lanigera | reverse complement strand
TTTGTTTTGTTTTTCTCCGGTACCGGGAACCGAACTCACGACCTTGCGCTTGCCAGGCAGGCGCTTTTGCCGCTGAGCTAAATCCCCAGCCCCTGTATGATCTTCTTGATGATTTGTTGCATGCTGTTTGCTAGTATTTTACTGAGAATTTTTTATCTATGTTCATTAGAGAGACTGGCTTATAGTTCCCTCTTTTGGTTGGGTCTTTCTCTAGTTTTGGTATCCCGGTAATACTTGTCTCCAGGAATAAGTCAGAGAGAATTCCGTTCCTTTCAACTTCATTAAAGAGTTTGAGAAGAATTGGGATTAAATCTTCTCTAAATTTCTTATGGAATTTAGCTGTGAATCGATCAGGACCTGAGCTTTTCTTTGTGGGTAAGGTTTTTTTTTTAATGACATTTTAAATTTCACTGGCTGTTATTGAGTTATTCATGATTTTTATGTCTTTTTGAGTAAGCTTTTGTAATTCACATGTATCTAGGAATATGTCCATTTTCTCTGTGTTTTCCATTCTATGAGAGTAAAAGATTTTTGAAGTAGGTTATGATGATCTTCTGAGTTTCTACAGGATCTGTAGTGATTTCATCCCTTCCATTTCTTGTTGCCTGAATTTCAGCTTTTTCTTTCCTTTTTTTGATGAGATTGGCTAAGGGTTTATAAATCTTATTTATTCTTTCAGAGAACCAACTCTTTGACCATTAATTCTTTGTATTGTTTTCTTAATCTCCATTGTGTTAATTTCTGCTCTGATCTTTGTAATTTCCTGCCTTCTTTGGGCTTTGATCTTGATGTGTTCTTCTTTTTGTAGAAGCTTAAGGTGCAGAATAAGATTCTTCATTTGTACTCTTTCTGTTTTTCTGATGTGGTAATTCACCACTATAAATTTCCCTCTGAGGACTGCTTTCATTGTGTCCGACAGGTTCCTATAAGTTGTGTCTGCATTTTTGTTTGATTGTACACGTTGTTTAATTGCTTCTTTGATTTTATCTGTGACTTATTGGGTGTTCATGAGGTTGTTATTTAATATCCATGTGTTTATGGAGTTTTTGCAATTTCTTTTGCCATTAATTTCCAATTTCATTGCATTATGGTCAGATAGTATGCATGGGATAATTTCAATTCCTCTGCATTTCCTTAAGCATGTTTTGTGTGCTAGTATATGGTCTATTTTGGGGAACATTCCACATACAGCCAAGAAGAATGTGTTTTCCGATGCTGTTGGATGGAACACTCTGTAAAGGTCTACTAAGTCCATTTATTTACATGTTAGGTTTAGTCCTGTTATTTCTTTGCTGATTTTTTGTCTAGTTGATCTATCTCTTTGTGACAATCAGGTGTTATGGTCCCTGTTATAACTGTACTACTGCCTATTTCATTTTTTATGTCTGTTAAAATTTGTCCTGCATAGTTGTGTGCTTCTGTATTTGGTGGATAGATATTTATTATTGTTATCTTTTCCACTTGAAGTTTTTCCCTAACAAGTATGTAGTGACCATTTTTATCTCTTTTGATCATTCTTGAAGTTCACATTGTCTGCAAACAGAATAGCTACACCTGCTTTTTTCTGGGTTCCTGTCACATTGAATATTGTTTTCCATCCTTTGATTTTCAGTCTATGAGTTTCCAATGTCTTTCTTATATACAGTATATTGTTGGATTTTGTTTCTTGATCCACTCTGCCAGTCTACTTCTTTTGATTAGTGAATTGAGACTATTTACATTGATGGTTATAACTGATATGTATTGGCTTACCTTGGTCATGGTATTTTCCTGCTGTTGGATCTTTCTTTTTCCTTCTGTTAAATTTCTTGTTCTGCTTTGTGGTTCCTTTCTATTGTTGTTCTTGAAATTATGGTTATTTTTGTTTCTTTCTAGAATATCCAATAGTCCATTTTCTAGGGTTGGTTTCTCAGTCCTGAATTTCTTCAGTTGTTCTTTATTGTGGAAATATTTTATTTCTCCATTAATTTTGAAATATAGTTTTGCAGAGTACATCAATCTGAGTTCAAAGTTGTTTTCCTTCAGGACATGAAATACTTCACTCCAAGTTCTTCTTAACTTGATGGTTTGTGTTGAGAAGTCTGTCATGATTCTGAAGAGCTTTCTTTCATAGGTGATCAGTTTCTTTTCTCTAATAGCTTTTAATATTCTGTTCTTTTGCTGAATTTCTGGGATCCTGATCACTATATGTGCGGTGCTGATTTATTTTAGTTATAGGTAATTGGAGTTCTACATGCCTCATTTTGGGGAATTTTCTGCTCTTACTCTGCAAATAGTCCTTTTATTACTTGTGTTCATTCCTGCTATTTCTTTGACACCTATTAATCTTACCTTGTTTTTCTTTGCTTTGTCTTGCAGCTGTTGAATTATTATTTCCTGGTTCCTTGTTGTTTTTAAGCAATCCTTCTTTTCACAATCGTTAGCTACAATGCTGTCTTCAAGTTCTGAAAGTCTATCTTCAGCTTTGTTCAGGGGATTTTGCCAGCTTTTGATGAAAGTTTTAATTTCCGGGATATCTGTTTGAATCTGTTTCATGCATTCTAATTTTTTCCTATATTGTTCATTCAATGTTTCCATCATTTTCTATGTTCCTCTATTTTCTTTATGTGTTCTTTAGATGTGTTGAGCAATTCTTCCATATTGTCTTTTCTTTTTTTACCTGAGAGATTATTTCTGATCTGATGTCTTCTATGGCCTGAAGTTGTTACTTCTTTACTCCAGTTGCTATAATTTCAGAAATTTCAGGGGCATGACTTCCAGGCTCTTCTGCGTCAATGTCTCCTGAACTTGTTCTGGGTGGGTTGGAGGTCTGAGACTGCATTTTGTTCTTTTATTTTGTCAGTTTTGAAGATCCAGAAGTTCTCTGTAGCCAAGCCTCACTCCCACAGTGGCGTGGGAGTGATGGGTTAAGGACCTGAAAATCCCTAATGCTCAGCATGACTCCTGCAATGGTGTGTGGGTGTGGGGCACAGTCACCAATCCTGAATCTTTCCAGGGTTCAGTTGGCTTCCATGTCAGGGAAACAGGGTTGGGTGTGCAGTCACCAAGGCTTCCAGTGCTGTCCAGGGCTCAGCTTGGCTCACATGTGGTGTTCCCAAAGCTGTCTGAGCTTCAGCCCCATTGCCATAATGGCCCCAGTATGAGCCAGTCGTGGTCTCCTAGTTCCTGAAGTTGTTCAGAGTTCAGCCTGGCTTCCATGAGAGTGTGGGGGTAGGAGGATTGTGGTCACCAAAGCTCTTGAACCTGTCTGGGAACAAGCTCAGTTCCCTCGCCTCGGGGGAAGGGTGAGCGTGCAGTCACCCAGGCTGCTGAAGCTTTCTGGGTTTAAGCTTGGCTCCTGTGAGGATGCAGAGAGGTGCAGGGAGTAGCTACCAAGGATCCTAAAGCTCTTGGGAGTTCAGTCTGGTTTCCACAGGGTGTGGGAAGGTGATTGCTCCTTCAGCATATCCTTCTCCAAGGATATGATGCTGCCCCAAGACCAAGGCTCCAGATGCTGCCCCAGACCCAGCCTGGTTCCCACTCTGGTGGGGGAGGGGGGAGGGTGCAGTCACCCAGGCTGATGAAGCTATCCAGTGTTCAGCTGTGCTCCCACAAGCCCTTTTTCTCTTTATAAAGTTGATTGCCTTGGGCATTTCCTTGTAGAAAGGCAAAACTGCTGCATGAGCTTTTTTAATCAGGTGAGTTGTGCACATTTTCATTTCAAATATAAAAAGGTTTTCTTAAGCACTTCCACAGAGCATGTAAAGCTCTTCCAAGGAACACTGTGGATAACAGTTTTTATCATCACTGCCTCTGGTTGCAAGAGTAACCCAGACTGCACCAGTCCCCTCTCTGGTCAGGAAGCTGAGTTCCAAACCAATATAACTTATTGCGAGATCAGTAGACTTAGAAGGAAGGATTGCTCTTTCCTGCAGTCATCCACCCTCAAAAGGTATAGAAAGCCCTTCCTGGTCCTCCTCATGGCCCAGGAAGTTTATATTTATAATCCCAGGAAAAGTTATTGGAATTCTTGTGAGCTAATTCCAATCTACCACTTCTAGTGCAACCCATAGTGAGAATAAAGACACTAAGGCATATTTGTAGTTATGGGGAACAAAGGGGTCCTAAATTCAGCAAGGATGATGGCTATTTGGAACAAAGGCCTAGACCCGGGGCCAAACCCAGGTATTATTAATTCATGAAGAAAGGAGTGGCTTGAGAATGAGTGACTGTGAGAATGGCATGAAGTAGGTGGGTGCTGTGAGCTGTGCTAGGTAGGTGCCTGAAATCTCCTCTGCCATATGCAGAGAGAAGGATATGCTGAAGGAGTAATCAGCATAACACAATTGAGATAGTGTATAATGTTTCAGGGTTGGTGCCACAGCTCTGATGAGTAATCTTTTAAGCCCCAGGAAGTTATAGCCTCTAACTCAAGGTTCAATCCCACCTGACAGCATGAAACATTGGCTCTTCATCCTACCTTGCCCTGGCCCACACATGGGAACAAGGGGGGTTCTGGGGAAACATGCCTGTTTTCTTCAGAGACTACCATCAGCACCTTGGCTGGACTGAAATGCATTGCTTAAAGACAATTGAAGGGATAAGGAAAAGTTCTAGCCAACTCTGTACATATCAGTACATGGAAAAAGGGTCAGGCTCAGCCAAAATGGAGGCAATTGCTCCTCCTTCAAGGAAAGTCACCCAGATGGTCCTCCAGAGAAAGGGATTCCATAGAGAATCACCTGGCTGTTCAGGTGTGATTTCTGTCACCAAACACCTGGGAGAAGGTTAATGGTGAATGTTGACTGTGTTGACTCCTCCCAGAGTGAGCAGCCCCGTCATTCCCTCCAGTGATTTTCTTTAGCTCTTTCTAGAGGTGTGGATGCTGGTGGCCCATCCCATCTCTGGAAAGATGACTGATCTGGCTGATAACATTACATTCTTTTGTCATCAGCTAATTTTGTTCTGCTTCTAGGTATTTCTGTATTTTGCCATTTACTTGGGCCTGTGTTTTAGAATTAGAAGGATGTCAAAGTATGATTCTCCATCCACAGAACAGCTTCTAGTCTTTCTTCTGTTACTTTTTAAAACAGCATTTTTCTTCATTGAATGTAGCCTTTTCAGTTGGCTACTACTTCATCAGTTCTGAATTATCTCATTATATTTAAACATAGTTTCAGGGGAGAAAGTAGGTGATAAGAACTATCTAGAAAATAATCAGCCTTGAAAACTAGAGATCAAAAATGCCAGTCCTAATCAGCCTATCTTTGCTGATGTCAAGGTATTCACAGCTGATTCCTTTCATCCAGGTTGTATTTTCAGAGAAAGAGGGGTACCTCAACCTTTACAGGGCAATATCATATTTTCACTTCTTACATGCAGCGTTTCAACTTTAGCAATCACTGTTGAATTACTACTTCCTTTTAGATCATTTCTTTGGCACTCATCTCCTAGAATTTGCTCTTCATCTAACTACAGATAATAACAAAAGTTCAAAATAAAGTTTAACAAAAACTAGCTGTGAGTCCTTAGTCTGTTTCTGGATAGGCCATGGATAAATGTATTTCTGTCATTAACTCACCCTTCCAGCTTTCTTTGCAGTGGAACCTGCACTGTTGACATCACAGCCATGAGTGAGGAGCCCACAGCTCTTGGTCCTTCAACTTTCCCAGTGTATGATGAAAGATTATGGCAAGGCCTTTTCTTGGTAATGCTCTGCCTATTCTGGGATAGGAGCCATACCTCCTTTCATATAGCAATATTTCCTTTACTCAGCAATTTGACATATCCTCACCCACAGTTCTTCTAGCAATCCCCCCCCCCCCCAAAAAAAACTAATAACAAACAAAAATACCCTAAATGTGGTCAGGGAGTCAATAATTGATGTTAAACTATAAAATACATGAAAAGCCCAATGGCCAATGCTAAAGACATCCTCCATGTCCCTTCCAGTCCTGTGTGCAGAGAAGGAGAGTGAGATTTCATATGTACCCAAGAGGGCAATGTCGAGCACCTCCATCTGCTTTTCAACTCCTCGAGACTCAGAACTAGAAATATAAGGCAAACTAAAGAAAAGAGTAAAGAGAGTATGCTACAAGAAGTAGAAGATGACCAAAGCTAAAGTTACCACGCATACACATTATACATTTTCCCATCTTGTCTTGAAGACTTGAGTTTGGAAAACAGCACAATTTTCAGTATGGAGCAGAAGAAAAGAGCTATGATTCATCTTTTGATCGGGGCTTGGTTGTTACCAGCATTCAATAGCCAGCTCCTCGAGTGGGGCTGGAAGCATGGTAAGGCCATGTGAAAAAGTGGTGGCCAATGTCTCCCCTGCTTCTTTTTCTATTTTATGTATATATCCCATAAAGCTTACAAATTGTACTAGCCCTGTAAATAACAGGGTTCAAAGGCTCTGATCATGAAATAATTGGTAACTTTTAATTAGCTGAATTAAGTAAAATGAAATGTGTGAAGGTTAAAAGATTTCTTTCCTCTTCTTTCCAGGTCTATAAATTAGCTTGCCATGGGGCAAAATATACCCTCTTGAGCAGTTTAATCCCGAGGTCTGATTAGATTTTGCTATGCCCTCAGTACTTCTGGTCTACCATTGATGTCAGAGTTTAAGTCTCCTGTACTCACGTACTTGATTTCCATTTTCAAATGAATATATATTAAAATTTTCTCTCCTAAAATGGTTTAAATTTCTAGAATCTTCTTATTGTCTCATAGGGTATTTGAGTTTTATGAACCCTTAGCCACTATTTTGCCTAAATTCTTTGTAACAGAAATGAAGAGATTGAGGCTCAGATTAAAAAAGAAGGAAGTAGAGATCTATTATCTGTAAGTCAGAAGCACGCTGAATATTATTCTAACACTTCATAGAGGTACTATTTATTTTATATTTTCTATTTGTAATTTTGTAATTATCTACCTACAATTTTTATAGCATTCATCTATGAATTAACCTTCACTTTGTAGGTGGGCATCTATTTAACCTTTCACTACTAAAGAATAAAATACTTAAAACTATCTTGGCAGACTTTCACTAAGAATTGTTTTTATCACCATGGGAATTAATGCACTTTTTCATAAACAATATAAAAATGAAGAGTGATTAAAACCTAACTGATACAGTCAGAGTGTGGTTGATCTGTTCTTTAACCAGTTCCTTGATTTCAAAGGCAATCTTAACATGCTTTTTACCCGTGAAGTACCTGATATTTTAGTATTAATGCATAGAAGGTGATTGCTTTACATAATCCAGTCTCTCTCTCCATAATAACGGAAGACTTAATTCTAGGTAGAAACATATTGAACCCCCTGTAGAGGGTATCAGTCTCCCACTGGGTCATGTGGCACACAGATGATAAAGAAGACAAAGAGAGAAAAATCTGCAGTTGAAGGGGCTCTGGGATGACCTTGTGCACCTGGTAGAACAAAGGGTCATGAGTCCAACAGCTCATGGCTTTTATTGGTATCAGTCATGGAGGCAGGTGGGGGTCATGACAGAGTGTACAGGAAAAGAAACTTTGCAGGTATGGCATGTAAGGAGAAAGAGAGCACTGTTGCACCAGGCAGAGAGGCTCCCTAATTAGTGATACAGCAGATGACTTGATGTATGTGAGGCTGGCATCTTTACCTCCAGGAAGCTGTAACTGTTTTTGAGTCCCATAACCTTAGCTGAGATGTTATTTCCTCTCTTAGCCCTGGAATGTCACAGGTTCTTGCTCAAGCCCCCATTCCAGCCATCTGCATAGGCAGTTCTGACTGACTTTGCTGCAGTGAGACATACTGGTGCTTCGGCTGCCTGGATCTCATTCTTTTGGCCAATTAAGGGAACATCTGCTTCTATATAGCCAGCTCTACATATCTCAGCAAATAGGGTTGAAGTAAAGCACCGGTCAACATAGAGGCAAGGGGCTTCTTTTCTCGGGGAACATAGCGTGATAGTCTTCCACAGAAACATCCAACTAAAAGATTACCTTTTCCAGCTTGCTCAGTATGCCAGAATGAATCCTAAGATGTTAACAGAGGCATTAGTTGAAATCACTTAAAAAGTTTCTCTGCTCTTCCCACTCGGGTTCTCTTCCTGGATCAAGATTGTGGTGGCTGGTGATCCCAAAGACAGAGTCGTTCCTCGATAGCCTTGGGAAGCTGTCCTATGTCTGTAGGTGCCACAGCTGAACATCTAGATCACAGCATAAATCTCCATGTGTAAACCCCTGTTTCAGTATCTAGTACCAGCCACAATGCCCAACAGATGGAAAGGCTTAGTAGTTTAAAGTATGTTCTGTAGTTTTGAGGTTTCCTGGTGTTGTGCTGGTGTCCCCTAGGAAGGGTTGGAAGGAGGAAGGCACAAGTCTCCAATCTTCTGCTGCCTGAAAATTTGAGATGAGAACATGTCTAATTGCATCTGTTTTATTATTCAGATATCTGTGTGGCATTTCACTTGAACCAAGGTCCCATAACTGAGATTGATCTGAAAAAAATCACTGAGCACTAGACCAAAGTTCTCATCTGATTAATTGCTGGAACAATGACTGTGTTTCAGGCATTCTTCTAAGAGCTTAGCCTATAATAAATCAATTAACTCTCAAAAACTGCTGTGAGACAAAGTGCTATTAGCATTCTCTGCCCACACAGGAGGAAACCAAGGTATGGAAACATTAAGTAATTCTCAGAGATGTCTCATCTTTTAAGTGGCAAAGCTGAGACTCAAACCTTGGCAGCTTGCTTCAAAATCCAGTTTTCGAAGCATCAAACACCATAATGCTAGTAGACCTAACTACTAAATTAAGGCCCATGGAATATAAGGGGATCCCCAAATTCTAGCAGAGTTTACACTTACCTTTACACTACTGTCAAATATACCCACAGTTCCCTCAGTTTCTGAGTAACTGATTAGTGGTGTCTCATGAAGAGGATCACTGAGGTGAGTTGGTCTTTATCTCCCCTCTCTGGGGGTCTGTTTGAAGTCAGAAGTGTTAGTTACGTCTCAGAAACCAGGAGCATGTTCTTCCACAAGAGTGCCCCTTCCCCAGTCAGGATTTCCATAAACAGAATTGGGAAAGTGCCTTGGAAAAGAGAGTGATGAGAGAAACCATGTGAAATATACATATTTTTAATTAAAATATTTAAAATTGGGGCAAAATATACATAACAGAATTTACCATCTTAATCATTTTTTCAGAGTACAGCTCAGTAGTGCTAAATACACCTACATTGTTATGCAACCAATCTCTGGAGTCCTTTTCTTCTTGTAAAGCTGAAATCTATATCCGTTTCTCAACTTTCCATTTCCCAGTCCTGGCAGTTCCAGAAGGGCTATGATTAAAAACAAATAAACAAACACCCCGGAAACTTAAGAGAGATATCCCAAACAGAGGAACCTGGGCAACTATCTTGCCTGCTCCCAGCCACTGTTCCAGGAACCTGCTGCTAACAGTTGGTTTAAGAGAATTCAGCTCTTTCTGAAATGAATCATAGGAAATGATAAATCCAATTTCTATGTGATGACAGCCTGGACAAAAGGCATGTAGATAAACAACAATTCTTTACATAGAATATTTTCAATATTTTGAAAATATTGCCATGTGGCAAAAGAACACAATAACCTAATTCTAATTTGAATAAGAGAAATACAATGCAGCCATCAGCACCGTGCAGGAAGAGTGAAGGCAGTAAGGTGACAGTTCAGTGGGGAAGGCTCTGGGGACCTGTTTCCAGTGGGTGGGAAACACTGCTGAGCAGTCTTAGGAGTCACATAGGTTAGGGGAGGATTGCAAGTTAAATGAGTCAGAAAGGAGAAATTAGAAATGTTGTACATGGGAGACAGACCCAAGATAGTTAATTTATCCCTACTTGAAATTCATAAGGAAAGCTGGAACAGGAGACAGAACAAACACTCCAATGTATGAACTGAGATGTTCCTGAGACACAGGAAAGGAGGGAGCAGTTTCATTGCTGCTTGCATTCATGTCATAAGGGAACCCAGGTAGGAGGGCCTGGAGTAGTAGGAGGAGAGTGTTTACCTGCAGGCTCACTTGGGGGATAAGGGACCCTGCAGATGGCAAGGGGAGAGAGATTTCCACTTGAATCTCTACTATGGTTTTGACTTTGGACCATTTGATGGCATTATCTATTACAAATATGGCAAGAGTCTAGCGCTCAGAAGGCTGAGACAGGAGGACTACAAGGAGTATGAGGTCAGCCTGGGCTACATAGTGAGTTCAAGGCCAACCTGCACTGCATAGTGAAGCTCTATCTCAGAAAACCAAAAAATAAATGCTCACCACATAGTAAATGTTTGAGACTATGAACCATTTTGTAGGCATCATGTTTCATTTCCTATTTGCTCATTTTTTCAGAAGCAAAGTTCCCCCAGGCCTGATGTGGGTTAAACTGATGCCAGGCTTCTCCTTGGCCTGTCCCTATCTGAGTGGGGCTTTCAGGGATCCAGTCCCTTGCCAGCCCTAGGGTCTCAGCCTGCCATGTGCCAGGTGGGGCTGCGTCAGTGACCACACCAAGGACAAAGCCCCTTCCTCAGGCATCTATTCCTGCTGCAGGAAGCAGCACACAAAGGCACAGCTATGTGAGGACAGCAGTGCTCTGGGAGAGAAGTGAGAGAGGGGACACCGAGGAAGGAGAGGAATGCAGGGCCCCAAGGTCACCAGAAGCCTCTTGGGAAAGTGCTCACAGGCCCTTGCTGCTGTGTGCAGGCTTAATTGGGATATTTTGGGCAGGTGAAGGAATTTTTGGCTTTATTTTTAATACTATTCTGGTGAAAAATAAATTTTATATTAAATATCTTTATGCTTTCTGTGATTCATTATTAGAAAAAGTGAATTAGAAATTTATAAAACCAAACTAAACCCTCAGACAAACCAAGCTGCTATTTCCCAAGCTCCCTCCATCGCATGGGTCCCGCACAGAAGTGGCTTCAGTCTGAAAGTCTTTACCAGGAAAGTAGTGCCAGAGTTAGTGTAAAGAAATCACCACGAGGACCAACGAGGGATGGGGACAGAGCTGGGGTCCTCCCAGTGGCAGATCCCAGCCTCAGGGGCAGGTGGGGATTGTGGCCCCTGCCATCTGTCCCCCAGCATCCTAGATGATACCAACACCATGGGCATCTGACTCCAGAAAAATGTGTGGCTGTTACCAAGCAAGTTTCTAACTCTTGACATTTTAAATCTTAGGAAAAATGATTTCATAACTATTTAAACAGGAAGTTGAGGGTTGATGAATTAGATATTGCTCATTTTCTGTCAAGGGAAGCTAGGAATTTCTGTATCTTTTATTTTTAGTTTAATGCAATATTATTCCAAGTATCTCACGAATATCCTTTAAAAGTTAAATAGTTCTTCATGACTTCTGTAAGAAGTGAGAGCATTTTGCCCTCTTTAGCCACCATCTGATGGTGATATTTTCAATATTTGGCGTTTTTAGTTTTCTTTTTACTTCTGCATTTCTAAATAAGAATTATATGGCTACTTTTGGACTTTAGACTTCAGATATTATCCTGGTTCCTACTGTGCTGTCTTTCCAGCACTGTGTTACCCTTAATTTGTAGTTAGCTTAACATTTGACGCTTACAGAAAACATTAACAATAAATGACTTCTTTGGCTATCTTTTTTGTGAGTTGATTAATGATTTATTTTGCCTTGTTTTCTTTTGAAAATCTAATTTTGAATCAAATCTTATCTGGAGATAAAACCTAGGGACTGGTACATGCTGGGCAAGCACTCTCCCAGCACCCCATGCCAGCCCTGAGAACCTGTGGTGGACCTATCCCCAGATCCTCATCAGAAATGGGACACTCTTCTCAAGGAGTTCAAGTACAGCCCATGACATGCTGATTCTGAGTATTTATTTTAGAGACAACATTTCTGGGCACCTTCATTTCCATTTGGTCTCCTGCAGTTTGACTTCCATGCTGAGGCCCATGGCACCCTCATCTGCCCCTCAAAGTTACCCCTCTTCCATCTGGAGCCTGAGTTTCTTGGATTCTATGCCTTGCTCCTTCTGATTTTATCCTCTTCATCTGTGTAGGGCTCACCCCATAATATAACAAGTTGGTCCCAGAGTACAAGTACTTGTGACTTTGCACACACACATCTGTACTCTCACACTTGAATAAGTAGTCAAACATCAAATTCTACATGGGAAGCCATTTCTGGCCAAGGCATGAAGGTCTTGCTAGGTTAATGTACTGTCTTCTAGAGCTACCTGTTCCTGTCCTGGTGTCTAATGCAATCTGTCTGACTCTTCATTCTGAAATAATTATAGACTCACAGGAAGTTGGAGAAACTGTACACAATTCCACATCTTCCTCTGCTTCCCTCTGTGGGGACTAGGGGCAGGTGAAATACCATGAAACATGCTATTTTTATTTCAGGGTCTTTGCAAGTGACATGTTTTTTCTCAGAGTTTCAGGGTGTGAGCTGTCCCCCTTCTTGGTATTCTGAAACTTCATGATGAGGTGACTTCGGGAGGTTTTTTTCTTCCACTTGCTGACCATTCAGTGGAATGTTTCCACCTGGATGTTTAGTTTCTCTCAATATTTTTCTCTTCCAATCTCGTTGCTATTTACCCTGCTCCCCCAAATTTTATTGTTCTATTTTAAAAAATTCTATTTAATAGATTTTCTGAAAAACAACCTCTTTAAAACTATTTCCTTTCATTTTCTATGTTCTTGCCTTTATAGATTCTTTCCTCAATTTTATCTTATATTTCCTTTTAATTTTTATTTTGCTTATGACTTCAACTTCCATGAATGTTTTTGAAAATTATTCACAGAGCACACATCCCAGAGGATGTTCATGCTGTCACCTCTGAACATGTCTTCACCTCCTGCCTCTCTTTGCTTTTCCTGGATTCCTTCTTCCATGGCACAAAGCCAGGGGCCTTGGCATTTTTCTGGACACACAGCCAGCCAGACAGCCCTACCCACCCACAGGGACCTCAGCTCCTGGCTGACCATGAGCAGCACTGGGGTTCTTTTTCCAAGGGAGCCCAGGGTCTCTCTTCTCATATGTCCCACTTGCTCTCTGTATATAAATTTGTGGTTTCTCCTGTCACCTTCCTCTCTCCCAACCCCATTCCCTCTGTCCATAGAAGTTAATGCCTTAAACATTTAAATTGCTGCTTTTAGAGAGAGTGAAGAATGAACCCTAAGTTCAGAGCGTGAGATTTACCTGGAAATAACTGCTGTCAAGTTCAAAATAGAATTACCGCAGGTATTAGAAAGTATTTTGATTTTGTGCTTAATATTTTATAAAGATAACCTCATGAAATCTTCTTTTAAAATAACTTTAGCTATCTTAGATCTACTGGTAGATAATGATTTTTCTGCTGTAAATTGAAAAATTTTCCTCATTTCATTAACTAGTGCTTCTACATTTATTTATACATAATTTTAATTGTTTATTTCAAAGAAAGTGAAAACTGGCTGTTACTGTTGCCATTATTCATCTAATACCACAATTCTGATAAATGAACTAAAATTTCCATTGACTTTCTGAAATATATCAACAAAAATGCATACGTTATTTATATAATCTGCAGTTCTCTAAGAAGTCTTTCACTTTTCTCCCATCTTACCTATCATCCTATAATGTTCTTATCAGGGAGTAGTACAGAATAACTTTTATAATGTTTCATAAAAATCATTTCCTTCCATAAAAGCACTTATTCTACCACATATCCTGATACCCAGGTGTGCAAAAGAAACTGTTTTCCTTGAAGAAAAACCAAGGCTAACCGGAAGCCTTCTCTGAAAGTTTCTTACAGCTGACTTCCTTCCATTTCTTCCCTCCCAGTGCCACCTACCTAAGGGAGGGCAGGATAAATTATGGCAGAAAATGAGAGATATTGCAGTTCTTTTAGAAACTTAATTTCTTTTTCTCTCTAAAATGGAAGAATGATTACTGAGTGACTGCTAGAATTTTCTCTATTAATCTTCTTCCAAGGTGGGTTAGTCCTTAAAGATATGTGAACACATGCGTCAGACTCAGGTATGTACTTCTGCTGCGTGTTGCCCGGCACACAGGGCCTACTCTTCAACATGCCGACAGGACAGTTTATTATACAGCGTACTATGCCTCATCCACTTCCACCAGGCAGGATTTCTGTCATCACTGTGACCAGCAAACAGCTAACATAATGCTCTCAGGTTTTATGTTTGATGTCACTCCACTTTCAGGTTCCTATTCTGTGTTACTTGGGGTGCACACTGAGTAGCTATAACCAAGAGAACATAAAGCACCGAGACTCTGCATGTGGCCTGGGGTGCTTAAACTGAGACAGCGGATGCACTCACGTCTGGACCACCATGCCTATAAGGCCAGTGAGCATATAAGAATGGAAGGCTCGAGCTCTGTGTGGCACTCACTGGCCACCACTCCTTGCACGACTCCATCAAGTTGCAGGGAAGATTGAGAAATAGGATGTCCAACTAGGCACCTATCTGTCCAGCCTAATGACAGTTTTTAAAAATTATTATTAAGTAAAGAGATCATAGCTACTCATGGCAATTATCAGTCTGTGCCTGATGGGGCCTCAAGCATGAGCAATCTTCCTTCAATGCAGCCCCATCCAAGATCAGGATTCGCTGTGAGATAGTCCAGTTGTCTGCAGAAAAAGATGCTTTCTCTAGTGCCAGCTTTACTAACTTCACCTCCATCTCTTCTTCTGCCCCTTAACTGGTTCAGTATGTAGACAGAAAGGAGGGGTGTTCCGGGGTGTGCTCGAGCCTTACAAGTTGGTCTGTACAACTGAATATCCCGGGGACGTGAGTGCCTGCACTGCTCTTTCCACACACAGTCATGCTTCCTTTGAGTTCTACTTTGGTCTATGGTAACCACTGCTGTTTTTGTTATCTTGCTCTGAGCATTTTCATTGTATGTCCATTATTTAAAATTTTTCTTTGTTATGTTGTTTTAAATAAATCTTTTATAAATTATATAAGAATGAATTTTCCTCCAATCTGTATATGCTTATGACTTACCTAAAATGACTAATGACTGTTTTTCATACTTGTCTTACCATTTAAAAACTCTTCTTTCTCCTTGCTGAAAGAAACTGTCAGTGAGGCATTGGTTGATTAGCTTTGTATGTCTATATGTGTTTTCATGAGAAACTACATTGAAGATATCAATATGTAATACAATAAGCATTGTTAATTCCCTACCACTCTGTTTGTAACTCTGTAATGTCTGTACTGATCCTTTGCTATTTTGTAAAACGTTGTCGATCTGTTAGTATTTTCCTCCTTTTATTTCTAAAATAAATAAATAAATAAATAAATAAATAAATAAAAACTCTTCTTTCTATTATTTTTAGTTGGATTTGTAAGCTTTCATTAAATTCTCATACCAGGGATATAAGCGTTTCTATTTATTTCCATTCTGATGAGTAATTTTAAAATTTAACATTTTTATTATATAGCATGTATTGAAAAATGCACACATCACATCTTTTCAAACTTTTACAAAATGAGTGATTACTTGCAGCTGTGTTATCAGCATAGAGATTAAGAAATAGAATATTATTCAGACATGGTCCTCTTGCCTCTTAACAACAATCTTCACCTCAAACCTGGGGCCCAGGATGCAATGGTCCGGAACCCCAGGTCTCATTCTGACTCCATAGCTCATTTCTTTTTATTACACGTTCACTGACCTTTGACAGTCTTTGGGGATGGATATTTCTATCTAATCATGATTTTAATGAAAATTTCCCTAATTATGAATGAGATTTAGAATCTGTCTCATGTATTCATTAATAATGGAATTTTAAAAATGAAATAGTTATTTCTTTCTTTTTTTCATTTTTAAAATGAGGTTGTTTACCATTTGTCCATTAATCTTTTGATTTTTTAAAATGTATTTTGAATACAAACCTTTTGTCAGTAATGTCAGACACTTTCAATTTGTCTTTTTCACCTATTTATGCTGTCTTTTGCACAAAAACTTACATAATGCCCTCTATGAATTTGATTTAAATCTTCCTGGGTCCTGCTAAGATAGCCTTGTGTGTATGTGGTTTTTTTTTTTTGGTTTTTGGTCTTGCTGATTGAATTCATAGCTTTCACACTGGGCTACACATCCGGCCTTTTTTTTTTTTTTTTAATTTTAAAACCAGGTTTTGCTAAATTTCCCAAGCTGTATTCAAACTTGTGATCTTCCTGCCTCTGCCCAGTCCAGCGTGTTGAGATTACAGGTGCATGGCATCATGACTAAATTAAGGAAAACTTTTTGTGTTCTGAGTTTATGCAATCACCCTTATTTTCTCCTAAATATTGTGGATTTTAAAATTTAAATTAAGCTGAAGATATCTAGCCATTTCAGCCTCCTTTCAATAATGGCCATGTTCTACACTAGCATCACTTGGTCCCTCCTCTAAAATCCGCATCCAGCCAGGCGCCGGCCTGGACTGTACTGGTCTGCGGCGGGCAGCAAGTGGTGGGCAGCGGCTGGACCTCATCTGTTCCAGCTGTCCCGACACCAGCTGAAGGTGCCACTTCGTGAGCTCCTAGTCTTGTCCTGCCTCCTCACACGGTGTTAGACTAGGGGAGAGAGGGCACACTCGCTGTGCCCCCACCGCGAACGGTGTGTGTGTGTGTGTGTGTGTGTGTGTGTGTGTGAGCACTCAACTCTAGCTGCACACTGCTTCAGAGACTCTAATGCCTGAGGCTGGCTGTGTGCAAGGAGGGAAAAACGCCCAGCGCCGTGGCGGTGCACTTCCTGGTGCTGGGAGCTCCGAGGCTGCAGAGAAGCGCGCAGGCGCCTGCTCACCGGGGCCACCTGCAGGGGGCAGCAGCTCAGCCCTCCGAGCAAGATGCCAGATGGGCTTCGGGACTCAGTGCAGGTGCTGAAGGAAACGGGCTCCCGGGGGCGTGGGGGAAGGGAGGCAGCGGGCTTAGGAAGGCTGTTATGGGGTGCAGAAAGGGAGGCAACCTGGATACTGGAGGAGGGGGTTGGTAGGGCCACAGCCTTTCTAGAGCAAGATACAAATGGAAAGCTAGGGCAAGCCGGCTTCTAAGAAAGCAGATTTCTTTCCCTGCAGCAACTCTGGAGGAAACCTGGGGCTGAGGACCAGAAAGAGGCCCCCAGGCACTCCTGCAGCCCTTCTTGCAGCCGCTGGTGCAGCCCCTCCACAGATCGCGCCTTCTAACTGAGGGAGGAGATCAGCATCTCTGGAGGTAAAAAAGGAAAAACAAAAAAAACAAAAAAAAAAAACCGACATGCCATTCTCATACAGAAAAGCCTAAGAACATGGATACTGATAGTGCACGCTATCTTATAAATAAACACACTGAGAAAAATGCTACCACAAAATGAAATAAAATTCAAACATAAGTAAAACACAGAAATAAAAATAAAGAAGCATCTGAAAATATGCCAAACCATTATGAAGCAGAAATGCAAAAATTCAGAAGTAGCTTAAATAGTAAGAAGATATAAAAAGATATCTCCGAGAATGAAATAAAAGCCATAAAAGACAAAATCATCCTCAAGATGAATATAACTTATTGGCACACAGTAGATTATACAATAAAAGAACACAGATGATACAAATGAGAGCAGTCAAGAAAACTAAGTAGAAATAAGGTAGAAAACTGGGAAAAATTGATAGGCACAGAAGAAATGCTGAACAAATTTAATAAATATTTATCAGTGAAGATTCTAAAGAAGAATACAAATAGGATTGGAAGAATTAATATTTCAAGCCACAATCAAGAAAATTTTTTAAGTGACAGAAGCAGGAATCTAGACAGCAAAACTAAACTCCCTTGGGCTTCCTGACAATGGACCAAATGCTTTTAAAGGAAATCCAAGCAGATGGGCAGGTGACCATGCAGCAGCAATATTTAATATCAGAAAACCATGTGGCAGAGTCCACAGATGCTCAGGGACATGAGAAACTAAAGAAAACATATCAAACCAGACCATCTCTGGATCAAGCCCAGAAAGCAATCATTCTGAACATGCAAATTCTAAAACAATATTGTGCTTCTGAGTTTTTCCTGATGAATCTTGCAGAGTGAAGATTGGGAAAACTTGGCAGAAAAATCAGTGTTGAACACTGACTATAAGAAAGTAATGCATCATTCTGTAACAATGCCTGAGTATTAAATGCATTGGTGGTACAGAAGAGGCAACTAATGGGGGAGAGAGAAGAAATGAGTGAGGGAGAAAAGGGGTAAGGAAATAGATGGCCTCACAGATAATAATTAGAAAGGGATATTGAATGGAGGGACAAAGCCTTTGCATATTGCACAGTGCAAAACTACAGAGTGTTCTGGCTGTATCATCAGACATCAGCATGTAGCTGTGGTGTGTAGGATGGAGTTCCAACTTGGGTGTCTTTGGGACGCACCCTGGACTGGTAGGGCTCCCAGCTGCTGCGTGACCTTGGTCCCTGTGTCCCTGGCACCTCCTTCACTGCCTGTGCTCCCCTGGGCCACTGACTGGAGCAGCTTTGCTCTGATGACCTTGGAACCAGGTCTGGCAGCTTTGCTTTGGTCACCTTGGAGCCAGGTGACCACAGAGGGAAAGCAAATTAAATCTGTTCTCCTTTAAATTGTGGGTGTTGGGTACTGTGTCTCTGACAGGAAAGCTGAATAATACAATAAAATCATTGAAAATGGGATATCTGATGTCCAGTGTTGGAGAAATGAATGGTCAGTAATAGGAAAACTTTACTATTAGGAAAAAAGAAAAGGAATCACGGTCCTCAGGACAGGACCGGCGTTACTGGAGTAAGACCTGAGAGGGAAGCTGTATGAGGTCCACGCAGCCCCATCTCTGCAGACTAGGGCTTCATGGGGCTAAGGAGGAGGAGGTCGAGAAGGGGAGCTGGCACCAGGCCAGCAAGGTTGTCCTTCAGGTGGTCAGCGGGCAGCTGTGTGCTGTCGACAGAGCTGGAGGAGGGAGCACTGCTGACCTTCAAGCGCCGCTCCTGAGAACTGACAGGAGCTTGAGTCTGGTGAAATACAAACTTTCAGAGGTGTTTCGACCTCAGTCTCAAGGTGCTGGTCTCATGCCTCCATTTGTAAGCTGATGTTTTGTTCATAGGAAGAAAGTAATTGAATATTGCATGAAGAAAAGTGAGGATAAGAATGTTGCATAAAAGTAAAATTTTAAAAATGACTTTTCAGTCATACTTTTTAGTGTAATAAATAGAAGAGCAGAAATTTTTAAAATCAGGTGTGTGTAGCCTAGAGCCCACAGGCCACATGTAGCCCTGGACAGCTAGTACTGTGGCTCCAGAGGATCATAAATTTTGGCCTCACTACATGATTCTTAGCAATATTCTTCTTTTTCTTTTAAATTTCCCCTCCTTTCTCCCATCCTAGCTGTTTCTTCCTTTTAAAAAAAGATAACCCTAACAATGAAACCGAGGCTATTAGGGCAGCTACAATAGTTGATACACTGTATATTGTTGTCTTCCTAAAGGTTATTCAGAGTGGAAGATTTAGGCCAGATATCTTGTCTGTACAATATTAGCACAAAACTTTCTTTTTAATGAACTAGGAGAAACTAGCTGTATAACAATCTTAACCATGTTGTATATACATATATTTTTTCCTTTGATCTGAAATGTACAGTAGATATTGTGAATTAGGAAGAAACTGCTCAAAAGAAAAGACAAACTGTGATGGGGAAAGGATAAATGAAAAAAGGAAAAAAGTAATATTTTTATGACTGCACAGCACTGAAGCATGGACACATAGGTGACAACGGACAGGGGTGTGTGGGTCACAGTGCAGGGCTCCCACTGACTCCTGCGCCTGCCACACACCATTCGTGTCGCCCTCTTTTTTCAATGTTATAACAAAAAAATTGAAGAGGGATGTTGTTAATTATATATACTACATCACATACTCCGTATACAACCTCAGGCAATTCCTCTGCACACAGTGTGGCCCAGGCCAGCCAAAAAGTAGAACAGTCATTATTTAGAAATTTAAATCTTTTAAGGGCACTTTACTGTAGTAATAACTTGTTAGTAGTACCTTTCATGAAATTAATCTATGTATTTTATAGGTTAAGGCAAGAAAGTAGTATTGAATTAAATTCTTACAAAAGTAAATAAAGTTTTTCGTATGATAATGAGATAAGTATACAAACAAAGAAGTTACACTTAAATTTCAAATATCAACATAAACTCATTCTTAAATACATAGAGTACTTAGCTTTCAACATTGAAAAGTTTTGTACAATGGTATCTCCATAATATTTAGTGCTGCAAGTGTCCAGATTTTTTTTTCAAATTGCATTTCTTCCCAGATAAAGTAGAACTATTTGAAAATTGGCCGATTCTGAGTAAGAGTCAAGTAATGTGGACAGGGCATCACTTTACGTCACAAGGGAAGGAAAATTTCCAAGACCAATGAGTTCCCATTGGAAAAGAATCAATAGTAACCATGAAGTGGTTCGATGAGAGTATAAAAGCAGTATAGAGAATATAATAGATATTTGGAATCTAAATTGTCACATAAAAGGAAATCAAAAAACTAAAGCATACAACAGAATACAAATTAGTATCTTCTACTTTTCATCTTTAAAGATTGCTATTATAATTGTTCTTTATTCAAAAAATGGAAAGGGAAGTAAAGAAGCATAAATCCTGCCTTTTCAGTAGGAATTTTATTTGGTAGTAAACAAATAGGGATGAGAGTGAAAGCAAGCTAATAGATTTAGAACAAAGGGTAGTGTTAGAGGATCAGCATTTTGCAACCTCAGATTTTTAAGTAATTCAGGTAAGAATCATCAACAGGGCAAAAAGCATTAGGTGAAACATTGACAGAGAAGTATAAAATCGCATGTCTCCAAAGGAGCGCCACATGTCCTGCTGGATCCAGGGGGAGGAGTTTCGCAATGGAAGGACCAATGAGCATGGTGATGTGGTACAAAGTGAAGCTTGCAGTGTCCCTTTTGGAAGCACTTTTTAAACTGATAAGAACAGATACTACACTTGATCTTAGCCAAAAGGCCGGAAGCACTTTTTAATACTCAGTGTGAAGCCACTCAGTTTTTAAATACGACCTTTATTTTACAAAAACAAAGACAACAGGAGAAGTTAAAACAATAACACAAAGATGAAATAATCAAATAATTTTGAATGTGGGAAGTCTTAGAGAAGTACACATTCATTTCTTCAATAAGAGAACACAGAAAGATTAAACACAGAGGATGTACTTTACTTTTTCCTAGGTGGGCTTACAGTGTCTGTCTGCAGAATCGGGAGAGAAGAATGAGAGTCAGGTCAGTGCAGAGCCTGGTGTGAGTCTACATCAGGTAGCTGAAGGGCCTGTGTAGGAACCTGAAGGAACTGGAGATGAATGTCCAGAGGTGATAGTGAAGACCAGAGCTTCACCAAAGAAGCAAAAGGAAGGCTTTCTTCTTCTTCCCCTTTTCCTTCCAGGATAGAAGCTTATTGGTAGGTTCCACCTATATCTGCGGTGGGTCTTCCTTCTCAGTTTGCAGCCTACATGTCAGTCATCCACAGACCCACCCAGAACTGTACTCTACTAATTAATTAGGCTTTTTTAATGCATTCAAGTTGACATCACAATGAACTATGACAGAGGTAATTTACAAATAGACAATGAAGGATATCCAGCTTCAGAGACATTGAAAGTTGAGGCAACTGATGTTAAAACATGATCTTAAATTGGATCTTGTTTTGGAGAAAACAAATATGAAAAATATTTTGTGACAATTGGGGAAAACTGAATTTTGACTTGGAGCTACATGATATGTATGAATTGTTGCCAAGTTTGTTAGGTAGTACAATATGAGAGGACTTATATAAGAGAATACCACTAACTTTTACAAAGGCATGTTGGAGTACTTAGGGTGAAATATGATGTGCATAAATTTACTTCCAAGTGCTTTAGAAAAAACCCCAAACCAAACCAACTCAAACCAGACAAACAAAAAATAAAGGAGGCAAGTATGCCAAAATGTTAACAATTATTCAATTTAGATGATGAGTACTGTGATGGTTAATTTTATGGAGCAATTTGGCTGTGCATAATGCCCAGATGTTTGGTCAAATATTATTCTGGATATTTCTGTAAAGGCATTTTTTTCTTTAAAGGTGGACTTTGAGTAACACAGATATCCACAATGTGGGTGGGCCTCACACAATCAGTCAAAGGCCTTAACAGAGCAAATGTTGACCTCCTCATCACAAGGGATTCTGCCAGTAGACTGAACTGAGATTGAATGGTGACAATTCCTGAGACCCCAGCCTGCCAGCATCCTCATCAGATTTGGAGTTCACCAAATCTCCACAGCTGTGTGAGTCAATTCTTTAAAATAAATCTCTAACAAATCCTACTGGTTCTGTTTCTCAGGAGAACCCCAATTCACACAGGTCCATAGAAGACTATTTTATCTTTGTGTATGTTTGAATATTTTACACATAGACTACTCTGTAAAATTAAGTTTTCAGGCATTAGATAGTAAGTGGTCTATGTATTAAAATAATTTATCCTTTTAATGAGTGGAAGAAAAACATATTATTTAAAAAATGGATGCCAGAGACATCGGATGAAATTCACTAGCAATTACAACTGAAATCTGAATGTACAAGATTAACTTTTAACAGATTATAAATAAAAATTAAAATTTCTTCTTATAATAAGCGTACAGCATGGAAAATGCTGGCTACATGAATGCCAGATTGATAGCACTATGAAAAACAGACCTTTTATCAATCAAAAAGGAAGAGGTAATGTGCTTAAGCAGTTTACACAGAAGAAAATGAAGGACTTTAATAGGTTTGTTAGGCATTTATACTTTTAAAATTTATATTATTCTGATCTAATAATTAAAACAAAACATGGTGTCCATTAACATTTACCATGTGTGATATCACCCTTATGTACTTGCGGCTGGCACATAAATTGGTAAAAGTTTAAGGGTAGTAATTTGGCAATGTGCATAAAATATGTCAGTGTGAAAAGAGATTGATTTCTGGCTTAGCAATTACATGAATGAGGTTGAAGCAGACAATTACATTGCTTTGTTTGTCTATTATCTTTAAAATAGCAAAATTGTATTGTAAGTGTATAATATTAATCATTTTATCCATATATAGGAATGTATAAAATATAAGCAATATAGTATATATTTCACATATATGACATATGTATGTTATAGACACATACATTATGTATATCATCTGAATTTGTAAAATAGATACACATTTTTGGATCTGTTCTCAAATTTTCCCAGTCATCATCTCTGTGTGAAGGAATTGCCAGCTAGGATTTTCTCATCTATACTTTCTTTATTTTTTAACATAGATGCATATTTGTGCTTATAACAACAGGAAACATAAAAACTATTATTAAACAAGTGCTATAAGAAACTATTTTAAGGTCTCAGAAGCTCACAAGGAATAAAATACCTCCTACATTTTTTTAACTGGGGCAGTCACAGGGCTGCCAAGTCCTGCCTTACTCTCTACTTGTGTCCCAGAGCTGCGACGCTGTTTCTTCCATAGGAGAGGAGCCGCTGGTTGCATGGGTGCACTTCTCCCCTCCACAGCAGCACCCAGGCCTGCCAGGATCCAGAACCTGCCTGCCTAGTGCCAAGCATGGCTCCCAAAGGACGTGCTGATGATGGGTGCCCTGTCTGGTTGCTGCTCAGCAAAACTCACCTAGCATTTGTGGTTTACAGCTTTGTTATTTTTCTTAGGGAAAACAGATCTAAAACACCCTGCACAACAGTGGCACATCTGTGACAATCAAAGGCACTACCCTGTCACATCGTTACCTGGAAGCCTGCAGTTTACACTAGGGTTCACACTAGGGGGTGTGCATGGCGCAGTTCAGATAGATACACAACGATGTGTGTCCTCCACAATGGTGACTTCACTGTCTCAAAAGTCCTCTCACCTCTGCCTGTTTCTCCTCCTCTCTCCCACCCCTGTTTTACATTCTCCACAGTTTCATCTTCCCAAGAATGCTATATAATTGGACTCTTTCAGTCTATAGGCTTTTCAAAGGGGCTTCTTTCATTTGCAAATAAGCATGTAAGTTTTTTCCATGTCTTCTTGTGGTGCCATAGCTCTTTATATTTAGTGCTGAGTAATATTCCATTACCCCAGGAACCACTGTTTATTTATTCACCCATTGATGAGCATGTCAATTGCTTCCAGGTTTCGAAAATTATGAAGAAAACTGCTATGAACATCTATGTGGAGGCTCTTATGTGGATGTGCATTTTCAACTCATTAGGGTAAATATTAAGACACACCATCACTGGACATAAACATGCTTTGTTTGTAAGAAACTATCACACTGACTTCCAAAATGTTTTCAGTTTTAGTTCCACATATTTTAAGATCTTTCTTGAGATTGCTTCTTTGAACACGTGTTGTTTAGTGTCCATCTATATGAGGATGGATGGTCCATTTAACCTTCTGTTACTGAGTTTTACATTAGTCCCACTGTGGTCCGAGAGTAGACATTTTATTCTTTGTATTCTTTTAATTTGTTAAGTTGCATTTAGTGGCCCTGAAGATGATCCATCTCAAGCATCCCATTAGCATTAGAAGAATGTGTATTCAGCTGCTGCTGGCTGAGGTCTGTGGATGTCAATTGCATACATAGCAGGTGAACAGCGTTGTTGTATCCAGCTGAGTACTTACTGATGTTTGCGTGCTGGACCTGTTCATTTCTGATAGAAGGGTGTGCAATTCTCAAATTGTAGTGGAGGAGTGTGGCTGCATCCTCTTGCAGGTCCATTAACCCATGTGTCATGTACTAAGATGCTCTAGTCGAGGGCCATACGCCAGTTGCTATGTCATGTTGGAGGACTGACCCTCTTTCCCACTGTATTGCCAGTCTTTTTTCTTCATAACTTTCCTTCCATTGAAGTCTATTTCCTGAAAAGGACATCAGTATCTCTGCTTCTATTTTTGATTAGCGTTGGAATGATATATATTTTTCTATCCATTTACTTATAATCTATATGTGTCTTTATAAGTAAAGTGAATTTCTTGAAGACTAAATTTGGTTGAGTCTTTGTTTTTGATCTGTTCTGAGAATTTCTATTTTAATTGGTACCTTTGGACTATGATGTTAAAAGTGGTGATTTAGATGGATGGACTGTATGTATATCACATTTTTTGCAGTTTTCTATACATATGTGGTCCATATTCTTTGACTTCCACTCTTTTCCTAACTTTTGTGGTTTTAAGTATAAATGTTATATGACGCTGCTTTCTCTCCTTTCTTAGTACATCAGTCACACTTTTAAAAACCCTTTTAATGGTTACCACAGAGATGGTAATATACACATATAACCAGCCAGCCTCCCCTTGAGATGACACAGTGTCCCTTCATAGATAGTGACACAGTCTTTCCAATGGTCCTCCCCTCATAGGTGCCACTGCTGCCATCAGCTCACATCACACGCACACACATGTCTATAAACATGGCATCCACACCCGAGCAGATTTAATCAGACACATTCTTCATGGTACTACTTTGAACCAAAACGTTATTTGCTAGAATAACTAAGCAGAGAAAAACAGGAGTTTTCATTGTATCCATCCTATTTTTCTCTAGTGTACTTCCTTTCACTATGCAGGTCCAAGCTTCGGATCTGTATATTCTCCTTTAATGTTTTCTGGCATTGAGACAGGTCTAGTAGCAACAAACTACCTCAGTTTTTTGTGTTTGTTTGTTTGTTTGTTTGTTTTTCTTTTTGTCTGAGAAAGCTGTATATCTCCTCTTTTGAAGGATGGTTTCATAGAACACAGAAAGCTAGGTTGAAGGGTTTTCCCTCTCTCTGGAACTTTACATATTCAATACATTTTTCTTCTTGCTTGGTTTCTAAGGAGATGGATACAATTCTTATTCCTGTTTCTCTACAGGAAATGTATCTCCTCTCTCTAGCTTTTTCCTGGGATTTTTTATTTTCCTGTAGCTTGAAAATGATATCTTCAGTGGTACTTTTTTAATCTTCCTTAGTATTTTCTGAGCTTCGTATTTCTGTCATTTGGTATATGACATTAACTAGGAAGAAATTCTCAGGGGTTATTATTTTACATATTTCTTTCATTCTCTCTTTTTCCCTTCACCCCTCCCCCTTCCCTCTCTCCTTCTTTCCTATCTTCCTTCCTTCCTTCCTTCTTTCCTTCCTTCTCCCTCTGGCATTTCCATATACTCTTTGTGATCTTCTTCACAAACCTTGGATTTTCTGTTCTGTATTTTCCTTCTAGTTCTGTTTTCCCAATTCAGAGGTTTTTGTTGATACATCCACAAGCTCAGAGGTTCTTTCTCAGCCCTGTGCAGTCTACCAAAGAGATCATCAAAGGGGTTTTTCACTTCATTAGTGTTTTTATATCGAGTTCTTCTTTTTGTGTATTTCTTTGGATTTCTGTCTCTCTGCTTGCATTGCCCATGTATGCTTGAATGCTATCTGCTTTATCCACAGAACAGTTAGCTTATTAATCATCTTTATTTTAAATCTCCTGCCTGTTAATTTCATTATTCCTGCCCATCAGACACTTGACCTGTCCTTTAAAATTGTGTTCTTTGCCTTTAACATGCCATGTGACTTTTGCTTGTTAGCTGGACATGATATACAGTACCTGGTGAAAGTGGAATGGCTGGCCTTTGATACCATGTTGGTAAGGTGTGGAGGACACAACATGTCAGTGTCAGCTTATAGTAAGCCCGTGTTTTAGGACCGAGTTTAAGGAGTGACTCGCCTGGGTGGGATGGAGTGGTGAGAGTGGGCTGGATTAGGGATTTCTCTCTCCCTTAGGGAGCTCTGATACCACCCTGGTAGGAAGGTGTTGGTAACTCATTTCTCTCAGGCAGAATTTGTCAAGACCAGAACGCACCTATGTATCTCAGAAAGGTACCTGTTCCTGGCCTGCTATTCTTGCTTTAAGCAGGAGCAAATATTTCCCTAAAATTTACTGTGAGACACAGAACTAGCTGTCAGAAGTAAAGGACACAATAGTCTGGGCCTCCTGCAATGTTTTCCTGACCTAGTTCTGGCCCTGGAAGAGGTCCCAGCCTCAGTATGTGAAGGTTCTGCCTCTGGCTCTGTGGTTTGGTGCAGTGACTGCCCTAGGACTACCCTCAGGGCCCTGGGGGTGCTGCTGGTTTTCTGTCCGTGCTTTAAGAGAGGAATCAGCTTCCAAGTTCTTTACATGTGGAACTGGAAACTGGAAATCTGAAAATTGTATCTTACAAGTATAGAAAGTATGAAATTAATAGTGTCTACAGTTTCCTGAGTCTATATTTTTTTGTCTCTCAAACCAGGGGGCTAAGATTATTTGCAGCCTTGACAGACTATACATTGATCTTATGAGCCATACTAAGAGGTAATAAATGAAGATGTGTAAATGCTGTCAGAAGCATGGCCTAAAACTTAGCAAAATTTAGGCCAGCACTTTGAATGTCTCCAGGTAGTGCTGGGCTGGATGCCCTATAGCTGAGTCCTTCTGTAGCTCAGCTTGGGACTAAGGGGAATTTGTACATTTTTGTTGGGTAGAGATGCAAATAACTTCTTTCTTGTGGAACAAACAATGCCAAAGACTTCAGTTCAGGGCAATGTGAGACACCAGCCAGTTTGTTTCTAACTCAGCTCTTTCATCCTTATGGTTCTTAGTATAAGGCATATATGACCTGCTTCTCCTGTGCTATTAGAGCTGTTCTAGCATCAGACTGGCTCCCTCATTAATAAGAAGTTGAAATCTAATACAGTCTTTGCCTTGTGTTCATTTCATATTTACGTGAGAATCCTGACTTCACCATTTAAAAAAATTAAATGGTGACAACCATCTCTAAAAATCCTCTTTCTTTTGTGGGAAACCCTTAGAATGATGCAATGTAGCTTTTGGTGTAATTCTGGCATGATGTATAAACAAGGGCTGAGGAGGGAGCTGGGTAGAAAGTGCTTGTCTGCACATGCAAAGCCCTGCCAAGTTCCATCCCTAGCACCGTTCACAAGATGTGGCAATAAATTCCTACACAGGAAGTTCCAGCCTTTGTGAGATTCTTTGCTTTTAAAGACTGATGCAAAGTAATATTTCTTAATCTCAGATTTACACATTTCTTTCTATCATTACTTATATTTTTAAGTGGAAATATTTCAAACTGACTTATTTTTTGTTGCAATTTATATGTTGTTCTTATAGACATTTTTCTACCCAATTATATTTTGTTTGGCACAATTAGTTCTGTTTAGCTCCTTTTCACAATGCTCTAAAAATAACAGGTGGTAAATAATTGCTTATTGATAAAATTATGATTCAATGTCACCTTGACATTTACTCTCTCAAAGCACTTTTCAAAAACTCAGTTTAATCTTATATGAATGAGGAATTTCTTTTCCATTTTTTTACTCAAATTCCCATATGACATAAAAATGAGAACATTTTATACTCAAAATATTCCCCTTATGTGTTAATGCATATTTATTGACAACTTTCTCTCTGCTATTCACCACTGTGGAAGCTGAACATGTAGATGAACTCCAAAAATCAAATAATAAGAAGGACGGTTACTGGGTATAAATTTGAAGAAAGGGGAATTTGCTACTAAATTTCTTGTTTCCATTTGAAGATTATTTTTGTCCAAAAATAGAGGACTAAGAATATGGAATTAAAACATATTCTTCTTTTAACTATTCTCTTGAAGAACTAGTAACTTCCTTCTAATTTTCCTACTTGGTATATTCTATGATGATTCATACCTTGTTATTTTCCACCTCCACTTTAATTTAGCAATAAACTGCAGAATTCCCCACTTGAGACAAATTGCCTGCATTAATTCACACTGCCATATCTCAAAGGCCCTGCCGCAACCCTACCTGTGCTAATCTTCACTATTCCAAAATAGAATCAACCAACCAGAAAGAAAAAGTAGTTAACAAAGCAGTTAACATTATCTTTCCACAAAGACAGCAAAAAGACTTCCAGTTTGGGTTAGGCAGATATTAGAAGCTCCCAAGTCTTCACTCTGTCCTAACAGTATGTGAAGACCTGAACAATCTAAACATCAACAATTTCTTACATCCTTCATAGAAGGGAGGAGGTCAAGGGGCAAGGAGCTGTCCTCAAATTGGAGAGACAAATAGAAAAATACAGAGAATCACGGTTTAACTAAGCAGAGCGCCCTGAACTGAAACATCCACAGGAATGAGGAAGAAAGTGGTGGTGTGGTGTGGTGTGGTGTGGATGAGCTGGAGAGATGATGACTCTGGGTGAGCCGGGGGTGGGGAGAAGGCATACTCCTGCACTGTGGTCAGGCTCACTGCCAGGAGCTCTCACAGGGACTTATGTGGGTCTTGGAGAAAACTGTCCTCCTCCTTCCAGCAGGTAGAGAGGAAAAGGGACCAATCTGAAATGAGCCAGAGCATTCTGTTCTTAACAAGATCTGCCTTTGGGAAAAACTATTTTACTAGACTGACCTGCTAGGTAATAGAAGAGCCTGCTCTGTCTAGAGGAAGGAAAATACTCATCTCTGGTTCCCCTACATTCATGCAGGGGAAGGGAAGCACAAAAATCCAGCCCTGTACAGACATCTTATTCCATCTAGTAGAGGGAAACACTGAGAAGAAATAGTGAAATTCTCATCCAGTGGCACAGGCTCACTAAGAGACTGAGACTGAGTGAGCACGGAACAATAGACGGCTCCCCTGCACTTCACTAAAGTCTGTTAGTCACTGTTCTGTCTCTTCAGTGCACCATGTTCACCCTCCCTCAAGCCAGTACAAGGCATACTAATAGACAAGCCAAAAACAACTCTCCTCCATGAAAATGCAGTCTCAAAAGACAGAACAAACATCAGAACTAGACCCAGAAAATGACAAGGATGCTGGAATTACTGAATCAGAAATTTAAAATGAGTGTGATTAGTATGATAAATACTCTAACAGACAAATCAGGCAAAATGCAAGAAGAGATGGATAATGTAAGCACAGACATGGGAATTCAAAGAGTCAAAAATAATTGCTAGGGATCAAAGACTATAACACAGATTAAATGCCTTTGATGAGTTCATTGATATATGAGACACAGCTGAAGAAAGGATTTTTAAGCTAGAGATTATGACAATGGAAACTTCCAAACTGGAAAAGCAAGGAGGAAGACAAGACAATAAAATATCCAAGATCTCTAGAGCAACAATAAAAGGTGGAATAAGTGAAATTCTAGAAAAAGAGAAAACTAAGAGCAAAATTCATATTTAAAGCAATAATGAATGAAATAGTCTCAAATTAATGTCAAACATAAACCAACAAATCTAGGGATCTCATAGAAAATCAAGCATGAAAATGTGAAACACAACCCTTAAGGATATCATTTTCAAGCTATAGAAAACTAAAGATAAAGTCCTAGAAATCAACTCAGGTTGTATGTGGGTGTGTCTGTGTCTGGGAGAGAAGTTACGTAGAGAAGCAAAGAATCAGAAATATATCCAACTTCTCAGAAATCATGTAAGCAAAGAGAGAGTGGTGGGAAGTATTGGAAGTATTCAGAGACAATCCCCATCAATGTAGCACTCTGTACCTGAAAAATTGTGTTTCAAAACTGAATGAGAAATAAAACTTTCTCAGACAAACAAAATTGAAGGAATTTATTGCCAATAAAATTGATTTACATGAAATGTTAAAAGAGTTCTCTAGAGAAAAGGTAAATAACATGGGTCAGAACTCAAACCTGCATAAAGGATGAGCATCCACAAGGAATAAATGAAGATAGAATAATGGTTTGATCTTTCTTAACATTAATCCAACAAATAACATTGTGTTTAGAGTAATAACAGCAATAATGTACTCAAATGTATGTTTTTGTCTAAGTGAAATGAATGACAGCCATGATACCAAGATAGGAAGGTTTACAAAATATATTTTTATTACAATATATGTGTATTACTTACATAGTTATATAATGTTATGGGAAAATGGACTTGGATTAGTTATAAGTGAATAGTCCAAACTCTAGAGAAAACACTAAAAAAGTAAAGGGACTTATAGGTAACTAGATATTGATGTATCAATTTAGTAATTATAATTGATAAATATAAATGATAGTAAAAGAGACAGAATAGAATTTTATAACATGCTCTATTAAGCCACAAAAGTCATAAAATGAGTGGAAGAAAAAGCAAATAGAAGCAAAGCAAATGAGTAAGAAGTATAACAGATGTGGTAAATATTAATCCAGCTTTAGGTAGCAATGGCATAATTGCACTGATTAAAATACTATCAGAGCAGATAACACCTAGCTGTGGAGTGTCTAAAGAAATCCACTTTAAATGTAAAGACATATACTAAGGGCAAAGGGTGGAGAAAGTTACATCATGCCAGCATTAACCAAATCGTTAATGTGAAATTTTAGACAGCGAAATTTCAGAGCAAAGAAAATTGTCAGAAATAAAGATAGGCATGAGGTCAATTTAAAGGGACCAAGTATCCTGGGAAACACAGCAATTCTTAACACTTTTGCATGTTAGGTATCTTAGTGACATGCATGTGTTACAAAAGTGGACAGAACACCAGGGGAAACTGATGAAACACTATTATTACTGGAAAATTCTAAACCTCTCTACTAGAAATGGAAAAATTCAGAAGTTAGAAGATCAGTCAGGACATAATTGAGCTCAATAGGACAATCAGTCATCAATCAATAAATCAGGTATCATTGAAATCTATCAAGTACTTTATCCAACAATCATTACACATTCATTTCAAGTTTACACAGAATATCCACCAGGTCATGCCACATCCAATGTCATGAAACACACCATAAGAAATTTAAAAGAATAGAAACTATACAACATCTGTGGCCAGACCAAAATGGAATTAAAATATAAATCTATAATGAAAATGTAGCTGAAAAAGCACAAATATTTGAATATTTTAAAACCCTTTTCTTTGTAACACATGGACCAAAGAAGAAATATTGTGAGTAATTTACATTTATTTTGAACTACCTGCAACTGAAATGAAACCTATCAAACCTAGGTACATCAAAAGCAGTTCTTAGAGGAAAATTTAGAACATTGAATGCATATACAGGTTGGGAATCTCATATCCAAAATGCTTAGGATTTTAAACGTTTATGATTTTAGAATATTTTAATAGCATAATTTGCTATTTTGGCAAGGAGACTCAAGTCTGTGTGTTTCGTATACATTTTATACAGAGACGTTCAAGGTAATTTTATGCGATATTTTAAATGATTCTTCCTATTAAGCAAAGTTCATGTAGAGTGAGCCATCAAAGCACAGGTATCTCTAACTCTGTCACCATGGGGACAACCTAGGATTGTTTGGTGTCACTATCATTCTTGACTCTGAAATTATATGTTATCAATACACAATCATTTTCTTACACTTATTCTCACATAAATCCTTAGCCATAAATGTATAGCATATGATTAATACAGCAGGGAATCCAAGTGGTCCAGCAGCTTCTCCAGAATTCCTCTATAGCTGCTAAGCAACACAACAATAACCAATAGCATCAGTCAGCCTCTCCCTGGGGAATACTGTGCTTGATTAAAAGGTGTTTGATTTCTTATTTAAAAAGACACATCAGAAGCAGATATAAGATAGGGAAGTGTCATCATATCAGTTGGAGTTGACTAGAGGGACAGACAATATAAAATATTTACAAGGTGGGCTTGTTGCAGAAAAACCAAATGGAAGACTCTTTGCACCAAACATTTAGAAGGCAACTTTCAGTATGCTAGTAGAATGGGGAACCCAGAGCTTCAAATCACCAGCCCAGAGTCAGGTTTGAGTTCAGTTTAAATATGATTTGCAAGTGAGAAGTACAAAACTGATAGCAGGTTATTACATAATTGGATACATGGATTACATGATTTAAGTCATATGTTGCCAAGCAGATTTTCTTAGAAGGAAGTGTTTATCATAGGGTAGGAACATTGTGGGAAGAAGGGGGCCTGTGAATGGAGCAAGTAGAGTTAAATGGGTCCTTGACCGGGCCACTCTGTCCCAGACATGAAGTCTTTCAAGCAAGTTGGAAACAATATGTAGTTTTCTAACTAAGGGAAACACAAGCTGGACACAGTCAAGTTGTCCTAGTGCATTATCAAAGAGAAGTAGATAGTCAAGGCTGATTATCTATGCGACAGGCAGCATGAGAGTAGTCACAGGCTACGAATTTATTTCTAACTTTTGCTATAATATGCCTACAAGTATGCTATTCCATAAATGTGCCCTTACATCTCCCCCCTGTTTTTATTATAGAAGAGAATCTTCTTCCTCAGTTTCTCCAGTTTCTTCTAGTGCTAAGGAGCTGGTAAGGGAAAGTGACTTGTAAAAGGCATTGGTGGTGCATAGCTTTAAAGTGTTTAGTCAGGAAAAGTCAGAAACTAGAAAAGAAAGTCCACAAAGACTCATTTTTGTGCTATAAAACACCTGATGTGTCCTATCAGCACAAATAAAGTCTCAAAGGGAGCTGCTAGGGAACCTGAAGTGAGAGCCAATGTATCCATAGAGTTAGCAGAGGCATTTTGGCCCTTCCAAGAACCTAGGAAACAAAAAGTGTTTCCCCATACTGACATAGGGTTGGGCTGAAGCAGGCAATCAGAAGCATTGGTCCAATTACGCTTAGTATTGTCCTGAATGAGGCCAAAAGCTCAATAGGGTAGAACCAAAAGTGGGACACAGAGACAACGGCCTTTGCCTAAGTCTGAGTTTACAGCCCGAAAGGCCCAGTGGGTTATATTACCCAGGCAGAGGAGGTCAGAAGTCAGGGGTCCCATTCTGCTGGAACTCCAAACCAGAGAGCAACAGCAAACACTATAATAACAGAAGACACAAACCTAGAAGCCAGGTGGAGTAACGGTATATTAAAACTAGTGATAACCAAAAAAATATCTGTCTAGGAAGTATCAACTAATCTAAAGTTTAGAAAGTAGTTTAAGGTACTCAGTACAATGTTTGCAACAATATAAAAGGAAACAAAGGCAACTTTAAGAGGAGTTATCCAATCTTGTGGAGATACAGCTCAGAATCCAGTAACAAGTATTGAAATTAGGTAGAGAAAAGCAATTAAAAACCAAACAGTAACAGAGCATCAGTCAATCAAGGCAGGCACACCAGTGTACAGTGTCCTTTCCATCTTCATCCATGTGTTGATCTGGAAGCTTCCAGAGTAGCAAGAGTAAGGCTTCCAGTGTGTTGTCTCTTTAAGGTAGTCAAGTCTTCAGAGGGCTTGACTCATTAGGGCAGGCTTCCCAGCAGTCATCTGGACTTGCTCACTTGATCCTGGAGGGATGAATTCAGGGCTGGATCTCTGTCAATTTTTTGGTGTCCTGTTGCTCCTGAGCTGCCCAATACAACAGGCAGAGTGTCAGCCCCACCAAAGATGCCCAGGTGTCCATGCACACATGTAGGGGGTCTTTTTCATGCATCACATGCAATTATATTGCCCGCAACTTTGCCCATTGGCTTAACCTGTCAGTTCCAAACCAAAGTACTTCCAAACTAGGCTGGACAGCAACTGCTGTCCATTTCAGGGTTGGATCACAGCTAGACCCATCAGTATATCCAGCATCAGCCAGAGATCCCACTTTCCCTTCTGTCCAAGGACTAGCGGTTAAGTCCTACAGTCTGTTCTCCTATGTGGGTGCCTGGGCCATGTACATCATAGGTCTCCAAACTGTTGCCAGTTTGGCTGCCAACAGGCTAGCTGAGAAAGAGGCCCTCTGTTTGGAGGTATGTCACCCAACATGTGAGAGTGGGGGCCTGTGTTATTCCTTCAGGGTATGGGCTGTTTACATATCTGTCCCGTAATTCTTCACAGACACGCAGAGCAGTGTACAGTGCTGCCATCTCTCAATCCAGGAATACCAGCTCTAAGCTCCTTTTTATAACTGTGAACAAAACCCACCAAGGTGTTTCTGCTGTATCTTTTCAGCTCCATGTCATGCCCTCTTTGGTCATCTTGCGTAAAGGGCACAGTAGGTTAGCTAAGTGGGATACATCCTCCAAAAACATAGCAAGTCTGCACCTGTAATTGGCATTTTGTCATGGGTCTGGTCTTACCCAACCATATAGCACCCAAAAATTTGTCAGACAAGCCAGGTTCCTGGACCTTGTCTGCATTTATGATTTATTCCCTTGACAACAAAGTTGTCTTCAGACTATACACAGAGAATTTCAAATCTATAAGACAATTAGGCTAACATAATATCATCAATACAAAACAGTGACATAGAGTGTGGCTGACCCCAGGTCGCCAGATCCTAGGCTATGTAAATAGCCTTGTGGCAATATCTAGAAAGTCTATTGTCTGTCTTCCTGGGTGAAGGTCCTGACTGCCAGCATCAGAGTGATAGTTTATAGTCATTTGCCATGATTCTTCTGGCTTTTGCATGGGCCATACTGAAGAGCTTTGGGCAGGGAGTGTCACCATGTTTTTTAACATCAAGATAGTTTGTCCCATCTCCTCATGATCCCCAGGAAGCTAGTACTGCTTTATGTACACAACCTACATGGCTCATGGGAGAGTCAGAGGTGCGTGGTGTAGATGTCTTCAGACTAGTTCTTACCATGAAAATTCATCATTAGAATTCTCTCTGCTTGGTGTTGAGCTGTGTATCAGTCAGTATGTCCACCCCCAATACATGTTCAGCAACTGGGGAGACATAAACATCATACAGGTGTGGGGGCAAGTGCCTGATACCCAAAGTTACCTAGATCTTCTGGGCTGTGATGTAGTGACCACTATATCCTCTTATATATGCAGTAGGTCCTGTGAAACAGTGTTGCTCTACATTCACATTGACCCAGCTCTGGTATCCATCAACATTAGAGTGTATTGCACAATAAATAGTCCAGCAAATTCTGGGAGACCAGCAAATAGTCAATTTTACGTGTCATCTGGTCTCCCAGGACCTCCAAGACCCAGGTAACATGGGCTGCCTCCTAATTGGGGTAAAAGGAGGCCAGTGTCATTTTTTCCTGTGTCATCAAGGCTGCTTTGGCCTTTTGGCCCTGGCCCATTGGCCAGTATTGTTGCTGAGGGTGAAATTTCCTCCAGAGTCTGCAACACATCCAAAAGCTGCCTGTCTGACTTATCTGTAGTTAGACCAACAGCCAGTGGGTCCATCCAGATCTGGCATGGACTGACCTTCAGTAGCCCTACAGCCTGTCCTGGGGGGGATGGTTCCATTCACCTGGGGTCTCCCTTCTTTTTTTCCTTTGCTGTTACAACTTTACAGATCTCATCTTACTATGGCACCTTATTTTCATGTCTCCCAGCCTGGCCAAGGAATCCATAGGACCATGGATCAGGTGATCTCTAAAGGGGGCTAGAAGGGTTTCCATTCACCCAATCATGTCTGCTGGTCTGCTGGCCAGGATTGTCCTTCATGTGTGCCATCAGCAGTTCTTCATCTGAGCTATGGTACTGCAGTGCAAACATCACCTACTGAATGCCCGTTTCACATAGCACAGTTATCGAGTTTAGCTAATGACTTGCTCCATCAGGTCACCTGGATTTTTCCAAACCAGGTGAGCTTCTGCCGTCAAACAATTTATCACAGTCTGATTATCTCTTCTGGAGCTGTCCTCTGCACATTCTGCAGAAACCATCTCATAGAGGGGGATGCTGGCTATGTTGGCTGTTTGGGACATCTCCTATGGGCTTAACTGTGCATTATCAGCTCCATTGTCCTGTCGCTGTAGCAGCCACACAGGGATTGTTTCATCCACTTTCTGTTTTAATTATTTTTAAAATTTGCAGAATATCCTCAGGTTCTAAACAGACTGTTTCTCCATCCTTTGGGGACTTCGAAGCTGCCAAGAAAGTGGCTACAGTAGCCATGAAGAGGCCTGGGTCACTTATCAGTCATTCCCCAGGGTTTTCCCTCACCTTTGGGTGATGTTTCCATAGCTGCCACAGGACCATTCATCTTAATGTCTTAAAGTCAATTTGTTTGTCTCCTGATTAAGAGGGCAGTTGCAGCAAGTGCCTGTAAACAGGGACTAACAGCCTGAGTAAGCATAGAGAAGCCAGAGCAGTCCCAAAAGGGTAAGGGCAATCACAGTGACATTGGCAGCTCAGAGAACTGGCTTTATCATCATAGTGACCAGCTATGTATCACAGTGGCCAGCTGTTTTTAAGAGACAAGAGCAACCGGATCTGGAATAGGAACTATTGTCTGGGCAACTAACAAACTGAAGTATACTGACTGGGAGTACTTCTTTCTCTTTGCCTAGTGGCCTTTTCAGTTTAGGCTCCCAAACCTCAGTTGTTGAACACCAAGAAGAGAAGATCAGTGGTATTAGTACTGTAGTGGGTTTAACTACTATACTTTTATCTAAATATCAAACACTCTGAAACATAAAGTATAGTAAAGGACTGTTATTTTTTTCTTGATCAACCATGGCTGTCCAAGAAGTTGAATCCTTGCAGAAAGTCAACAAATAGTAGTTACACAGTTTTATAAAGACAATCAGACATCAAAACCACACATAATAACATCATGATGATGTTACTTTTGTAACGTATTTAAATGTCCATCTTATATAGAGTAGGATAATACACAGCATATACATCACATAAGTTTTTTACGGCTATTATTTGGCTGGTAATCTCATGTTGATTTGAAAAATTTCCTCATGGGTGTTTTAAGAAGGAACAACCCAAGCTCCATCAAATGAACAAGTAACGATACATATATCTTTTCTTAATAAATTTCCACAAGCTTTCCTTAATGTACATGAGCTTTCTAGTTTTGTCATTATCTTTCTTTTTATTCTTCTAACAGGACAAGACTTTTATCATAGAAAATCCTCTCATATCAAAAGTGTACCTCTTATATTAATAGCTTTCTTTAATATTTTTTCTTCTATTTACTATAACCTTTTACAACAAACTTGACTGTAGCTCGTTGAATTTTAAAGTGTCCCCTTTTTTTGTCAGATAGTGAAGTTGACTGTCTGCCAACACATCTCTGAGTAACCTTGAATCAGTGTTCTATTTTAAAACAACAGAGACAAGAGCAAATTAACCCTGTAAATTCAAAACTTTATAATATACAAGAAATGCTTTCTGCACCTCGATTCAAACTGAAAACCAAAAGTATAATTGCCAATTAGTTAAAATTCATAATTTAATTTCTTCTGTCAAACTGTCTTAGTTTCGACAAGACTTTGGCTATTCACCTCAGGCTGGAGTTGCTCCAGCTTTCAGGTGCCTGCAGGTAGCACCAGGCTGGTGACTGTCAAGCAAGGGGTAGTCTTGGGGCTCCTGAAGCCAGGAGGAGATCTTGGGCTGTGTTTTGTTCCCTTGCTCACTTTGAAATAAAAAGATAACCCCTGTTTTGTCCCTTTAATCTTGGCATGCATATCTGGGCCTAAGTCTTTTGGCTTTGTGTCTCTGTTGTAGATTAGCCATCAGACCTGCTGGCTTTTCAGGTGTTCTGTTTTGCTCTTTTTTTTTATTAGCCTATCTGCATCACCCACCTGTATTCTAGTATATTAAAGCTAAACAGTTTTTTCATATCTTTACCCATTATGGTGCAAACCGTTTTTCAATTACTTTTGTTTTCGGACTGATTAAACCATATTTCTTAGATCACAGCTAATCCAGGTGACCTTGGACTTTTGTATTTTATTTTGTTCACATACATACACACATTTACACACAGGCACACACCCAATCCCATGGGAAAAATTTAACTGGAACAACAGCTGTAGCTGATTACTCAGACTAGAACAGGAACTGGAACAGGTGACAGATGCTGAGGAGTGACCAATTCTTCCTTAATCCCTCAGAAGGGAGATGAAGCAGATTCCAAGCAGGTAAAAAGGCTAACCATGGGATATAACCCAGGGCAGGCCTACTTTCTCTGAGGGCCCAGTCAAGTTGTGTTCTGACTCCTCCTGGGGTCCAGTGAGGTCTCTGCTGTCACACAGAGGCTCCCTTCTTTGACTGCCAATGAAACTCTGAAAACAAGTCCAGAGGGTGTGCCTTTTCATCCACAGATCAAAGGATGGGCCTCAGCAGCAGCCAGCAGGCTGACACCAGTGACCTAAGTGGTCAGCAAGGTATCTTTGTGGCCCAAATGCAACAGGAATGTTGCAGAAAAACCAATATCAAACCAGATGGAAGACTCTTTGCATCCAAGAGTTAGAAAACAATTTTTATTACACTAGTGGTCTGGGGAACCCAGAGGTTCAAATCATAAGCCCAAAGTCAGTTTTGAGTTCATTTTAAATGTTATTTGCAAGTGAGAAGTACAAAACTGATAGCAGGTTGTTAATGGATTACATGAATTAAATCGTATGTTGTCAGGCAGATTTTCTTAAAAAGAAGTGTTTTATTATAAGGTAGGAACACTGTGGGAAGGAGGGGGCCTGTGATTGGAGCAAGTGGAGTTAAAGGGGTCCTTGACTGGGCCACTCTGTCCTAGACATGAAGTCTTTCAAGCAAGTTGGAAACAATATGTGTTTTTCTAACTAAGGAAAACACAAGCTGGACACAGTCAAGTTGTCCTAGTGCATTATCAAAGAGAAGTAGATAGTCGAGGCTGATTATCTATGTGACAGGCAGCATGAGTATAGTCACAGGCTATGAACTGATTTCTAACTTTTGCTATAATATGCCTACAAGTCTGCTATTCTATAAGTGTGCCCTTACAGGCTCACAGTGACCACCCATGGAATTGGGTGGGAGAATGCAACATGGCCGCCTGTGCACTGGAGAGCCTGAGACAGGTAGAAAGTAGAGGGCCTGGAGCTACCTGCAGAGTCTTCTGTGATTCCAGATGGGCAAACTAAAGGGTCTATGCTTGAAACTTGAAGGAATTGGGGATGAATGTCCAAAGGTGATGGTGAAAACTGGAGCTCCTGTGAAGAAGCAAAAGGCAGACTTCCTTTTTTCCTTGTTTATTCTATTGAGGCTACAAGCTTGTTGGTTGGTCCATCCACATCTGGGGCAGGTCTTTCCTCCTCAGATTGCAGCCGACCTGTCAATCACCCACAGACACTCAGAGCTGTGCTCCATTAATTGGTTAGGCTTTCCTTAATCCATTCAGTTGACATATCACAAAGAATGACCAGAGTCTCTAGGGATTGCAAGACATCGAGGATGACCTCCCAAATTGCCTTTCTCTTTAAAACCATTTTTGTCTTAGAAGTGTCTTTGTTTGTACACATGGTTATGATTTCCACTTATGAATGCTGTAGTACATCACACATCTCACTGTGTGGTCTGTAGATGCCTTTGCTCCATCTCATCTTCACTGTCACTATTATCACATCCACCTTACCTCAGAATCACTTAGACTTTTCACCATGTCAAGGGATGAATCACTGGATCCTCATTACCAATGTTAGAAACACCTTGGATATCCACCTCTCAGTCAGTAGAGAACTCTAATAGACAAAGTTCTTGCAAGTCTTCACTTCGTTTATCATGATGGGCCGGCAGAGATGCTTTCAGGCATGTATCCTCCGTCACAGCTCTCCAGAACTTGCAGGAGCATGCAGGGATGATAGCATGCAAACCGGCTTCTGGATGAACTTCCTAGGGAGCCTTCCACACTCGCACTTCTGTTCACTGCTGCAATGTGCTACTGAGAAAAGTGTCCTTATATTTACACTTCATTGATCTAAAGATACTTTGATCACATGGCTAAATTAATAAAGTCACATTTGGAGAAAAATACATGGCATAAATTTTAGATTTTAGCTGGAGGATAAGCAGAACAGTCATGAAAAAATAACAAAACCTGTAGACATCATTCTATCCAGATTCCTTGCAAGGAACATGAGTCACTGGTACAAAAGTCTTGTGAAACCAGTCAGGAAAGATGTTCCTGGCGATTGCTGCATTTTTGTTAGAGCAATGGTGAAGTGGTAAGAAACTTAGTCTTTGAAGACAGTGGGGCAGGAGCTTCTGCCTGGAAGAGCAGGTGAGCTGTGTGCTTGCTGCCTCATGAGCCCATCTGTGTACAGCTTTTCTGTCTTGAGTCCCTGCAGGGCCTGTCTCATCAGCTGTTATCAGTGTCTTCCTGAGACAATAACCCCCAAAGAGCGATGGCTCACAAGTATTTAAGACTTGCTCTGGCATCAAATTTTCATCAGCAATAATCTTGGGAAACTCACAGATAGAAACCTTTCCACTTGATGATCAGCCAATGGTTGATAACCATTCAATCTCTACACATTTGCTACTGTGGCTTTTCTTCCATTTCTGCAACCAACCTGTTGGATGTTCACACTTACTTCCAATTTTCAGTTCATCCTGAAGATCTTTGTTGTTTCAAGGTAAAAGTATCATTAATTAGCACGTGTTCATTGCAACACTGAGAGATCCATTCTTGACACAGAATTGAGAGTTTTGGTTTTAGTTACTGTATGTTCAGTGTTCTTTTATTTTTCATTCACTTCTGTTGATTGGTTAGGCATAAAACTTCAGCAATTTATTCAGGTCATACAGCGAGGCCATACCAGCATTCTACTCTTCTGTAAAGCAGTTTATACTTAAACTATGCCCAATTTCTCCCAGAGTTTGAATTCTGTGCTATTGATAAACACCTTGTTTTTTTCTTATCAATATTTCCCTTTTCGATATCTATAAGACTTTTCTACATTGCAGACAATATCTTTACACCACACAGCACAGGCTAAGCAAACCATCAAAAAAAAAAAAAAAAAAAAAAGGCACCCAAAACAGCACCAATACCAACAAAAATCACACAGTGAATAATGCATATAGGTCTTAGTGTTGTGGAGCATTGCTCTGGTGCCATCTGATTTGCCCTGGTGAGGCTGGCTGTGAGGGGAGCTGGGGCATGTACATGAAGGGCACACTGTAGCTGTGTGGTGCTGGGGAGGCCTTCACCCTTGGGGATGGTGGAGGAATCACATGTTATGTATCTGTGCTTTGACCTGTCACACAAGTCAGGCATAGATTTTTTTTACTTGTGGCTTCAGATTTGTGCTCAAAAAGTTTCAGATTTTGAAACATTTTACATTTCTGAGTTTTCATATTAGGGATGCTCAATCTGTATTAGAAAAGAAGAAAAATCTAAAATTAATCATTTAGGGTTTGACCACAAAAATCTCAAAAAGGAAGACCAAGTCAAATCCAAATTAGGCAGAAGGAAGGAAATTATAAAAGCAGGAGCAGTGATCAAAGAAATTGAAATAGGAAATCAACAGAGATCATCAATTAAATAAAAAGACTTGATCTTTTTAATATCAATAAAATTGATAGTCTCTAGCCAGGGTAATTAAAGGAAAAGGAGATGGTAATGATGACTGATATTGGAAATGAGAAGGTATAACCAGGATTCCCAGAGATATTAAATGAATACTATGGACAGTTATATGCTCACTTATGGGATAACCTAAATGAAATGCACTAGTTGCCTATAATTTTAAAAATATCAAAACTCATGCAGGAAGAAAGAGAAAATTTGAATAAGCCAAATATATTAAAGAAATTGAAATAAATAAAAATAACCTTTCAAAAGGAAAGCTCTAAGCCAAGATAGCTTTGCTGATGAATTACAACAAATTTTAAGAGAGAAATTGGGCTAACTCTGTACTTTTCCAGAAGATATTATCAGAAGGAATTCTTAACTTCTTCTATAAAGCCAGCATAATCTTATTACCAAAACAAAGACATAGTTAAAAAAAGTTACAGATCACTGTCTCGCATATATATGTATACATATATTATATTATATTATATTAGGCATAGCCTAATAATACATATAATATAATATACATATGTAGAAATCCTCACTGAAATATAAGGAAATAGAATCCAGCCATATATAAAAAGGACTATGTACCAGACTGAGAGGAATTAGGCCCAGGGGCTGCAGGCTGGTTCAGCATTAAAAATTTGTAGTCCATTAGACCAACAGGATAACAAAGATCAATCAGATGACCATCTCAATAATTTTAGAAAAAACATTGCATAGAATTCATCATGCATGCATGTTAAAAAACCTCAGCAAACTAGAGATAGAGGATCCTTCCCCTACTTGATAAATAATATCTAAAAACAACCTACAGCTAAGATCATGTGAACAGTAAAAAATTGAAGTTGTCCTGAAAAATCCACAGATGAGTGTTCTCCTTTCACTACTGCTTTCCAACGTCACTCGGGAAGTCTTATAAGGCACCATGCAAAGAAAAGCAGAGCCAGGAATACAGTTCAGTGGCACAAGCTCCTGCCTGGCAAGTGCAAGATCCTGAGTTGGATTCCGGGTACCCCCCCCCAAAAAAAAAAAAAAAAAGAAATACAAGGTATAAAGATTGCCAAGATGGAAACAAAACTGTTCTTACTCATAGATGAAAATTTAAAAAGTTTCTGGAACTAAAAAGTGAGTTTGTATAAAAGTTCCATGTACAAAAGTGAATCACCTTTCTATGTATCACCAAGGAATTTAGTGTTAAATATGCATTACTATTTACATTAACATCAACATAACCCCACTCAGGGATAAATTCATAATATATATCATATATATGAGCTATTATGACATATACAAGGAAATCTATCATGTTTATGTCTTGTACTCTGAATAACTCAATGACAACAACACACAATGTATTAATTATTGTAACTCTCTGTTATTGTTTGGGGTTTTACAAGGAAAACAATACAGTACAGGTCACATATCTATAAGATTATTTATAATAGTCACCCAAAGAATCATACAGAGAGTGCAGGAAATCTGTCCACACAGTAAAGACTAAAGAATATAGCTGAGGGCCTGGATCCCACACTAATGTCCAGCATGAATCCAGCTGAAGATCTACAGCCCATAACAATGCCTCCCATAAGTCCAACTGGAGGCCTAGAGCCCATAACAATGTCTCATGCAGACCAGTTTCACTAATCTGCACTGGGAAGGCCAAAAGGTCAGTGATGGAAGCTAGAAAGTCTGTGCCAGCAGGATGAAGGATCTGTGCTAGCAGGCTGAGGGGTCTGAACAGTATCCAGGAAACGATGTTCAAAATAAGAACCAGAGCTCCCTCAAAAAGTACCACAGCTATCCTCAGCAACAGTGAGGTCCTGAGCTCTTCCAGCAATGAGGAGGGAAGAGTTCTCATCAGGAAAGCCAATTTGACAAGCTTCTCCAGGAGACTGAGCAGTGTACCATCTTCCCTCCAGAGCCAGGAAGCAATGCTCAATGTGAGGAGCAGAGCTCCCCCAAAGTGAACTGAAGCCATTCCCAGTGACAACAAGGTCCTGAACAACTCAGATGATGATAATAACCAAGTTCATCAGGAAAGCAAGCATGACGAGCTCCTCCAAGAGAACCAACAGCTCCTTACAGCTTCTAACAGCACCCAACCACTTCTAACAGCCTTCTGACAGCCTGTGTACAGCTTCTCCAGTTCTTCCTCTCATGCTGCTGGCAACAATCCTCAGGTGAGCCTCCCACACCCAGCATCACGCTGACTCAGTTCAACTGGGTGTTACTCGTTGCCCACCAGTTGTCAATCCACCACTCTCCTACTACCCTGTTTTGAAGCTCTGTTTTATTGTTATTTTTATTTTTTCTCTTTAAAAAAACCTCTGAGAAAAATATAAAATATTACATGAAGGAAGAGATATTCCACATTCATGGGTAGAGGTCTCAATATTGACAAGATATCAATTCTTTCCAACATGATCTATAGGTTCAACATAACCCCAGTCAAAATCTTAGCAAGTCATTTTATGGATATTAACAAAATAATTTCAGTATTTGGATAGAGAAGCAAAAGATATGGAACAGACAATTCAGGATTGAACAAGTACAAGGTCACAATATGGACAGAGACCATTTCTAAGACATCTAAATAGTAGAGAGTGGTGTTGCAAGGGAATAAACATTTAGATCAGTTGAATGGAGGAAAGAGATTTGATTAGTTCTGTGCAAACACAGGCACATAAAACTTGAAAAGGATTCAACATCCTGAAAATATCAGCAAGGGTGATATTTTCAATAAATGGTGCTGAAACCACTAGACAACTACATAAAAATTAAAAGGATCCAGATAATGCAGACTTTACATCCCTCATAAATATTAGCTCAAAATGGATCATAGACCCGTATGCAAAATACAAACATGTAACACTCCTAGAAAATAAAATAAGAGAAAATCTAGATGACCTTGGGTATGGTGGTAACATTTTAGGCACAACACCAAAGGCATTATCCACAAAATAAATAATTGATGAGCTTCCCTTCATTAAAATTAAAAATTTTTGCTTTGCGAAAGCCAATGTCAAGAGAATGATAAGAGAAATTACAGGATGCTAGAAAATATTTGCAAAAGACATGTGATAAAGGACTGTCACCCCAAACAAATATAGAACACATAAGAAAATGAATAATTCAGTTTAAAAGTGGCAAAACTCTTGAATAGGCACCTCCTCAGAGAAGAGGTATAGAAGGAAACTAAGCACATGAAAGATGGTCAATACCATACCATTTTGTTAAGTGCAATTAAAACAACAGTGAGGTACTACTACACCCCTACCAGAATGACCAAAGTCCAAACTAATGGCCTGTTTGTCTCAGGGCTGGTGAGGGTGTGGGGCGATAGGAATGCATCCTTTGCTGGTAGAGATGCAAAGCAGCACAGCCACGTGGGAAAGCAGGTTGGCAGTTTTCTGCACAGCTAAGTATCCCCTGAAGATTCATCAATGTCTTCCCTTTGAAGTTACCCCAGTGAGTTGAAAACAAGTCCACACAAAACCCACATGCAGAACTCTTGTGCAAGTTTCATTCTTAATTGCCAAAACCTGGCAATGACAGAGACATACTTCAGTATGTGAGCAGACAAATAAGCCATGATGTGCCCAATGGGACAGTGTAGGGTGCTGCTCAATAATTCACTTCCATTGGCCCCCAGAAAACTCTTTTTGATGCTGCAGCTGCAGCGTTTGCCCTGACATTATTCCCAGGTTACGGTCCTAACCTTACCTTCAAAGTTTACCATGAACCATCTCATCGTTACTATTTTCACATTGCTGTAGTATATTAAGTCTTTGGAAACAAAAGTTATCATTCTATTTACAGCATTCTGCTTTTGGTAGTGGTATTTCCACTGACAAAATACAATTTGCAATCTCTGCAAATGAAATGAATGCTGGCAGTGAGCTGTGCTGTTTTTTTTTTGTTTGTTTGTTTTTTTTTTCCTAAATGGGAAATGGTTAAAGGAAATGAAGTGGTGGGAAGGACCTGGAGGAACATTGCCCATACATCACTGGAGGAAAGAGGTCATTCAGAGAACACCACAGGGCTGAAGTCTGCAGTGTTCTGGGAAAGGTAAAACAGCAGAGATGGGGAAAAGCTTAGTGGCTGCTGGACGTGAGGGAGGGGAGGGGAAGACAAGCATAGAAGAGAGGATAATTAGGGCAGTGAAACCACTTTATGCGATGCTGTATGGGTGGACCTCTGTCATTATATGTTTGTCCAAATCCAGACTGTACTACACCAAGATCATTGTACCCTTGGTAAGGTCAGGTGAACTGTGGCATTCTGGTGATCACTGCCTGTCAAGGGAGTTCCATCAACTGTCACAAATCTACCTTTGCAGTAGGCAATGCTGACGAGGCCAGAGGTGGTGCATGTGCGGTTTGGGGTTATATGGGATCTCCCTATGCTTCCCAATCCATTTTGTGTGAAACTAAAACTTCTCTGCAGAATAAAGTATTTATAAAGAGGAAAAGTGAAACAGAACAAAACCAAGGGTAAGAACTACTTTGGGAGAAATTTCACTCTACCTCATTCTTTTGATGACAGTCATGAAATTGGTCTCTCATTATAGATGGAAAGCTGTGTGAGAAAAATAAAAATGAAGAGTAAAACCAAGCCATGCAACACTCTACTTGACAACTGATCGCTCCCTTCAGCCCACAGCTGACAGAGGGCTGTTCATACAAATCGACACGAGGTGGTGAGTCACAGCTAGCTGAAAAGTGTCATTAATGTGGATGAGTTCATAAGGCAGATTAAACTGATTCAAATCTTCTGGGCAGAAACGTCTTTTGGAAACCATCTAAGAGAGGATAAAAAATATTTCTCAAGTAAACATTGTGAGTGGGTCCATCCACACACTGAAAGTACCAAAACACCAGCTTTCTCATTTCCACTGGTGTTGTGTGAATTCCAGAGAGTAGTCTGGAGGAAGCGGGCAGGGAATACTGCTGGGCAAAATGGAAAGGACTTTGAAAATGGAACCCAGGAAAGAAAAGCAGAATACTTTTGAATTGTGATGGATTAATTACTTGGTGGTAATTAATGTAGAATTTTTAAAAATTTTTACTAAAACTTAGAATAGTCTAAAAAATTCCCACTGGTCTGCAAACTTGAAAGCAATTATGGAAAAGATATTTGTATAAATTCCATTTACAGAATGGCAGCATTCCATACAAATGTGGTGTCTTATAGGACATGAAATGGTTAGAACTATCAAATATAGTTAGACTAAATGATGATTCTATTTGAAGTCTGAGCCCTGAACAAATGTAGAGTGAGCATTGTTAATGTTGGCCAATAAAGGCACACAGGACAATGATATCACAAGAAAATGAGAGAAATATGTGGCTTTAGTATTGAGGGAGAATCCGCTGTCCCATTCCACTGAATCCTTGCTTGGCTCAGTGGGCTGCCAAAGCTAAACTAAGCCTAACATGACTTTCTCCTTCCCACTCCCAGAGGCTGGGAAGTCCAGGATCAGGTGAAGTGACTTGGTTCCTCGTGAGGGCTCTCCTGTGGGCTTGCAGATAGTGGCCGCCCAGCTGCGCCTCCTCATGGTGAAGGAGAGGGAAACCGCACTCTTCCTCTTCGTGGAGGACACAGGTCCCATTGATGTCATCTCAATCTCCATGTCTCCTGAGGGCTTCATCTCCAAACACTATTGCTTCAGGGGTCTGGGCTTCAACATATGAAGGGAAGGGACACCTTCAACTCATAACAACTATCATAACAAATCACCACTCAGATCAGGAAATTGAGGCTCAGAAAGATTCAGTGATTTTTTTTTTTGAACATTTGACCATTACCATTCGCAGCTGAGTCTCCCTCGGCTACTCATCACTGAGCATTTCATCCCTTCTCCCCATGGAGAGATACTGCTTACTTCACGATTATTCTTTAATGGCAGCCATATTTCCTAAATGGGGACATCTATGCATATGCACAATTACGTAAGTCTCTTGAGTAGTTCTATTTTCAAGCAGCAAAAGACATGACAAACCAGGAAAACACGGTACGTGTGGCAAGGATGTTAGGGTTAGTCCTGGATGAGTGGACAGCTGCAGACCCCAGCAGAGGAATTAGGCTGTTCTGTGCACTTCAGCAGCAGAGGCTCCCATGTTTCTCATTTGGCTTTCCTCAATCATTTCACACAAAAGTCAGGCAGGCCGTGAAATATGTGAGAGGTCGTTAGCAACACTGATTCAGTAGCTGAGGGGTGATCACTGCTTTTGTATGTGATATGCCTGTGTTTATGTAAGAGCACACATGCACATTTGCATACATAGACATTTGTCACATGAGCTCTGGACCCTGGTAAACTATAAAGACTGCATTACATGGAAATGTAGAATTATTTTTGGTTTAAGCTTTTTTTTCTGATCTCCAGGAAACAACTTGTTGCATCTTCTAAAAAGGAAAAATATAGTATAATTGAGATTGTGAAGGTCAATTTGGTTAGATGGTTGAAGGGACCACAATTTCACCATCTCCCATCATTTTGGTTATTTCTTTCACCTTCTTGTAAAACTGATTGGTACCAATGAAAACCAAACAGGCCACCCATATTATTACTTGAAGATAGCAAGGAAAGAATGGAAGTGAGTTAGAGCTTATTAACTGTGTTGAGAGGAGAGGTTTATTTTCCTTTCTTTTCAGCAAGGACATAGCACTCTGCTCACTGATTTCTGAGTGGGGAAATGATTAGTGATGGCCTTCCTTTCGTTTATTCATTCTTATTGCTCATCAAAGCCACCCTGACCAAGGAAAGAAGCAAAAATCACAATGAATCAATTTCATGGTAAGGCACCTGAAACCCAGAACTAAACCTGAGGGCAAAATTTTCCTGGATACAGCTCCTGCCTTTTTCCCCCATGTTTAATTCCAGGAAAACTGAAAGAAAGGAACAGACCAATCCAAAGTAACTACTCATTGAGATATTGTGTCCCTTGAGAGTCAATTTAATTTCTAGAAAGTGATTGATGAATGCTGTTTACACTTTCTAATAATATCTGAGTTACCTCCCAGTAAGAAAAATGGTTAGTACTCAATGTAAATTTTAAAGGTTAAACTTCAGTTTTCAGTCGATTTATGAGAACTCTGTGGGTTCTTTGTTTGTGTTCAGGGGCTGAGAAATGAGGTGGATATCTCCCTCAGCAAAATTTTATAGTCATTATATGTGGGAGTTTCCAGACCTGAAAAGGCAGTGGAAGCATCCTGGATGGAAACTGTGTTTTAAGTAGGTGAAGACTTACATCATCCATGAAGGGAAATGTAAGAAAATACCCTTTCTATCTGGGTTGGAACTGAAACATATCCAGAAACCCAGGAACTTCCCACTGGTTATACGCTCGTGAAGAATGCTAGCCCTGTACCACAGCCTTTCCCCAGACAATCACCCAAGTAGGAGTGTGATTCCTGCAGAAATTGAGCATGCTTCCTCCTCAATGAGTAGTTGACCATGTCTCTGGGACAGGCAGTCCTCAAGTACATGTCTTTCCAGAGGATGAGACCTAGGATCCAAGTCAAGATGTAAAATAATGTACTTAGGATGACTTTTCTATAATCTGATGTCTTAGTTATTTTTCTTGTTGCTGGGACAAAATACCTGACACACAAAGTTAGAGGAGGAAAGATTTATTTTAGCTCACAATTTGCCGAGGTTTCCATGCATAATTTGGCTCCCTCCAAGGCAGGGTGGCATGGCAGAAGGGCATCACAGATATAAAATTCATGTCAGGCAGCAGGGCAACAAGCAGCAAAGTAGCAAAGCAACAGGCAAAAACAGAACCCCTCTTCCTGTCCCTTATATTCTATCCAGGCTGCCCACCCTTTCGGTGGTGGCACCCACACACAAGGTGGGTCTTCCCATTGTCCACACCCAGAATTATGACAAAACAATCAGTGGATTAATTTAGTAATCACAGACCCTTGATCCCAGCCACATGCCCTTAATCTTAGCATCACACACTCTGGATCCAGCCACCTCTGAAAAGCCCCACCTATGACTGGATGAGGCTTTGCGGGGACATCTAGACACAAGCCATAAATCTGGTTCTCTGCTGCCAGGGGATGGGATGAACACATCTCTGATCTGAAGAGAGGACATCCATGGGAGTGGACTCTAGTTTTGGCTACCTGTAGGATAACCTGGAGAAGGAACTAGTGTCTTGAACCTACCATGTCATATGTGTTCTCTCTAGAACAGGAAGAAGTCATAAATGAAAGCAAAACAAATGTGACTGATATACAGATACGAATGTAGAGAGTAGCTGGTAAAAGTTTAAGAATTTGCATCCAGGGGCTGGGGATTTAGCTCAGTGGCAAAAGTGCCTGCCTGGCAACTGCAAGGTTGTGAGTTCTGTTCCCGGTACCGGAGAAAAACCAAAAAAAAAAAAAAAAAGAATTTGCATCCAGAAAACCCTAAGCCACCATCTACCAACCAGCTGTGCGATGTTAGACAATTTTCCCTCTCCAAATTTTAGTTTTCTGTGTACAAAATGATATCCTGTATCACCATACACTTTCTGTCAGGAGGGAATAAGTAAAATAGACCACACTTTGTCTTGCATGCAACTATATCATCTAGATTATTATTATTATTACCAACTTGGTTATGTTAAAATTAGGAATTGAATCCAATGATCTATTGTTATATGATCAACTATATTATATCTAAAACATGGTTTTGTGTTTATTGTACAATAGAATTCTCTATTCTCTAAGTGATTTGTATAACCCCAATTACCATTTATTTGACTATTGTAGAAGTTCCAGTCTTGTTTCAACTGAGCATATAATAAAAATGTTTTTATAAGTTAGCTTATGGCATTATTGATTTCTGTTTGTAGAAGCATGGATCATTGTTTGGAGGACACAAAATCTATATGAAACTTCGATCTGTTACTTACACTGCTGTTACATTTAAAATCCTTTAGCTGTATGTTATATACTATGTTAGCCCTTCGTGAAAACTTAGCTCATTGTCTATAACAACCACTTGTGAAATGAAGGCAAACTTACTATCTCTGTAGGAGAGTAAGTGCTGTAATGATGATTACCATATTCATCCACAAAAGAAGAATTAGAAATAGAGTTGGCAACAGTCCTTAAAGCCCCAGACTTGGTTTAATTTACCATTCAGTGAGAAAATGATTGCCTAGTCATTTCTACCTGGGTCTCTGTTAGCATTTGTTCTCATTAGGTTTGATGAAGGAACTTTCATGGGACATTTAACTTATCTTCCTCTCAATAAACCAACAGAATTTAGTAGTACAATGCTTAATTTTTTCCTGGTCAATTTTGCATGCCTATATCTTGTAATCTGAACAACTACTTTGCAGTTAACAATATGCAATATAACAACCATTGCTGATTTCCTATCATCTTGTTTTACAATTCTGTACCATTTAAAATTTTTTATTCTCTTCATAATAACTTATCTTCCTCAGCTCTTTCCATGAAGTTCCAGGAATTACAGCATTGGTGCTTCCCCCAAATTCTTCTTGTTCCTCTACTGAACATTACTCATGAACCTTCTCTAACCTTGGACCTATAAAATTATTAAAACTGCAGGATGGAAATGGGAAAAGACTGACAAGGAATTACACGAATTGGTAAAGAAACACTGGAGAAAAGATACTCAAAATCAGGCTACTAGATGTTATAGACCCATTAGAATATGACTCAGAATTCCCAAGAAAAGAAGACACCTGTATCTTCCCCAGAAGCAAACAATGTAATTAATTTGTTACACACATATAACCTATCACAACTCTATTATCTGCAATCACCCTTGTTCACAAATTGTAACAAATTATGTACTTTATGCTGCACATTGCATTTTTAATTAAATTGTATAACCTGGAGATGATTCCATATCTGTACAGAGATATCTCCACATTTATCTTTATAGCTTTAATACATTTATTTAATGAGTCTCTACTTATTGGTGCTAGCATTTTTGCCTTGAGCTTTTGCCCTTACCAAGGGTGCTACAGTGCACAATTTGATCACTTCCCTCTGTGCATATTGTGAATTTACTATTCAGAGCTCAATTATGCCAACAACCATTGCTCAGTTTTAAGGAGGCGGGGGTTCAACACAGCCAGTTCTACATTTACAAATCACACAGGGTTGTGGCCCAGCTGAAACAATGAGCTCTTCAGAGCTACTTCTAGAATACTCCAAAACTGATGAGCCAGGGAACACGTCTGCACCTGGGGGGATGTCCTAGTGATATCAAGGTAAAAAAATACCCCATAGGCATGACATAGGAATCAGAAGGCCATAGGCAAGAACAAGTCACTTATCTGGAAGCTACCCATGAACACCTAGATTCTGGGAATGGATGGAAATGCTGCTTCTGAGAATCTCATAACCCTGGCCTTATTTGCCATCAGAGAACTGTCAGAACAGACAGAAAGATGGTTTTATTCCTGCATCTGCTTCTGAGTCTTACTTGCCTCCATAAGATTGATAGACCCTAATTTGCTTTTAGACCTCTAATTGTATTGGAGTCTGGGAAATATTGATTTTAATTTTCTAGACTTTAGCAATATAAGATAACAAGGCACTCTAGAAAAAGGAAATCCAGGCTAAGAGAATCAATCTGATAGCTGATATAACCTCCACTTTAATGGATGGTATGGTTCTAAGTAATTAAGAAATCTCACAGAAATACTGAAGGGAAAATCTTTACTCTTGTGACTAAGAAATGAATGCCTTTGGTGAGCAGGTGATATTTGACTATATCAGGTCAGAGCAGCCCACCCCCCACCATATTCCCTGAAGTCAAAGAGCTGGCCCCAGAAAAGTAGACCCCCATCTGCAGAAAACCTGGGCAGAAAAGCTCACATGCTATACACAGACAGCCCAAGCCATGTTGATTCATTGGAAAACGTAAACTTGAAGTAATTTTATGCAGTATCAAACCTACCTGCTGCAAGTGGAGAAAAAACCAGTGAAGAAAGGGGAAGAAATCGATACCAAAAGGTTAGGTACTCAATGAAATGTACAGTTGTTGGTAGTAAAGTGTTAAGCTGGATTTGACGGCAAGTCTGTGGAGCTGCTGTAATGGACAGAGGTTCCAGTGTGGATTCAGTGATGGTATGTGATTAGCAGTTGAACAGAATGGGGAAGTTGTGGCCCGTGGTGTTTACAACCATCTGACATATGGAAGGAAAGCGAGGTGCAGCTGCCATGAACGCACAAAGACTGGAACTTACCTGCCCCTGCTGGTGTTAGACTTCTCTAGTGAAAAGGGGCCTGGATCTCCCCACTATCTGCTTACAGAGAACCCAAAGTACTGTGGAAGCTGGGATGAGGGATTGGAACTCTTGGAAAGAATAAATGTTAATAAATTCAATGTTAGAGAAGACATTAGTTATAAATAAAATACTTATAATTAAGGGTCCCTCAGTTTGCTGATCCTGTAACAAATGCATACAATCAGCTTATAAAGTGAGAAGGTTTGTCTTGGCAAACAGTGTCTGAGTCTCAGCCCAGGATGGGTGGCCCTGTGGTTCTGGGTGACACAGCACATCTCAGTGGGCTCTGGAAAAGGAAAACCACTCACCTCAGGCTGGGAGGAAAAGGAAAGGAAAGACGGGGTCTCACAGGCCCCTTCAAGGGCTGATCCCCAGGACCCTCAACATCCCTCAGGCCCCCCTCAAAGGCTCTGTCACCTGTACAGCACAGAGCTGGGACAAGCTGGGACACAGGACCTTCAGGTGGCAAGTTCAGTGGAGAAACAAGGGCTCCACACTGTAAGGAGTGATGGTCCGGTTTCTCTCATTCCCAGCACCTGAGCGAGGTTGCGCTGCCCTCTCACTCTTCCTGTGCCCAAGGTTTATTCCCAGCTTGGTTACTAAATGTGCCCTTAGGGTGGGCATATAGCTGAGGGCAGAGCACCTGCCTTGTTTGTACAAGATGCTGTGTTTGGTCCCCAGTATTGCAAAACCAAACAAAAACACAAAATAATAACAAAATAAACCGAAGAAAATACCCTGACCTAACCACTTTGTTTGAAGTGTGACCCATCCTGCAGTCCACTCCTTGATCCCCTCCACACTTCCCCCTTCCTCCCTTATGAGGCCCCTGGGCTCCAAATCACTGAGTAACATTGCTTTCTGTTTCAATACTTGATTGTCTTCCCACCTGCCCAATCTGCACCCTGCTGGTTACACTAGCACAGTGTCCCAGATTCACACAATCCTGCCTGGTGTTGAGCAGGCGTCCAGCACCCTCCAAGTGAAGTCAGGATTTTATTGGAATGACAGCCTCTAGTGCTGAAAGTAAGGCCGGTATGGACACTGTCACTTCTTGTAAGGCTGTAGCCTGATTTGAACAAATGAAGCCACAGGCAGATTGCCATGTGCAGCCCACCCTCTCATTCCTGATCACCAGTGCTTACTTTTCTTGGGCCTTCCTGGGAGAGTGGTGAGACAAGGCCAGATATCTGGGGGTCCAACAAACTCCACACTGTAGCTCTGCTGGCTACTGTCAGAATGGTCTGGGGAAAAGCCACCCCTTTTTTACATATCGGTTTCCTCATCTAGGAAATAGAAACTTTATAATTGGGTCTTCCTCATAAAGTGGTTGTGAAAATTAAATGAGATAATGCTCATAAAATGTTGAGCACTTCAAAAATTGCTTGGAGGCAAATGTAATTATAAAGCACTTAAAGAATGTACTTAGAATGTTCTGCATTTCTCTATAATTTTATTTACAGACTTAATTTACTCAGTAAAATTGTATAGGTAATACAAAGATAAAATTCATCCAAGCTCAGATCCAAACTATCAAGAACTCTGAAATGTCATAAATTATTTTGTTGTTACACAAACTTTGAGAAGTCAAATTCAAATTGAAGTAAAAGTGTAAGACATATGATCAAATATAAATGAATTCAGATTTCTTTTAGTTTTTCCCTATTACTGATTTTCAAGTTATACCCTAATCACAATATCTGTAACTCAGTGGTATTTTCTAAAAATAACAACAACAACAACAACAAAAATAGACAACAAGCTTTCAGACAAAAATTTATTACTTTGCATTTTATTTATTTATTTATTTTTTTTATTTATTTTTTTTTTTTTGGTTTTTCTCCGGTACCGGGAACCGAACTCACGACCTTGCGCTTGCCAGGCAGGCGCTTTGTCGCTGAGCTAAATCCCCAGCCCTGCATTTTATTTTTAACAAAGTTTTTCTTTTAGAAGGCCATCTGGACTACATTATTTTAATTTTCAAAACTGGATATTTCCAATTATCTTCACTATCCATTACACATCTGAATTAAATTGTTGTGCTAGATTTTAATCAAATATTTCTTAACAAATATTTACATACTCGATTAGTAACTCTTGATATGGCAGCTATTTCTATAAGAATATCCTTTTATTAAATGTGACGTTTCAAACCAATTGGAAATTATCCTTTTTGTTAGATAAATCTGGCTTTCAATTTTTGAACCCATTACCTTAATGTTCCATGCCATCTCCCATTTTGAAAACTCATTTTCTGTGCAAGTGTTTGAATGATCAGAGATATTACCAAGAAAATGAACAATAAGCCATAAAGCTGCTCAACTCGTCTCTCCACCATTTATTTGCTGCAGGAAAAGCTTCACTTGAGATTCCTCTGGAAGGTAATGTAAGCGGCCGGATAGCAGCTATCTGTGTGTAAGGATACCTATGCTGCGTATAATTTATTTAAAGCTTACACTCTAGCTGTTAAATGCATGTGAAATTAAGGCCATTTTGCTTTTGAAAGTATGGTACAGGAACAGGAGCTTAAACTGGAATTAGATAGGAAACCAGAGAAATGTGCACAAGAGCTAAGTATTTATTTCTGTCCCCAGACTTGGCAGTGCTGTCCTCAGATGAAGACGGCCTAGTCTCCATCAACCTCCCCAGCACAAGGAAGAGCATGGGAAAAGACCCCAGGGCAGCCTTCTAAACCCTGGCTTTCCCATGTAGGATATGCCAAACCTCTCTTCCAAGGTAGAATCCATTCAACCCAAACCAAGACCTTAGTAAACTATGTCCCACCATGGGACTTCGATCTGAATGTAAGCTTTCCACCAGTCCCCAGTACCAGTAGTGGATTCAAAAATTAGTTACAAGGAGATTATAGTCAAAATCTTCTTTATAAAACATCTCCTTAAACTTGTGAAAGAAAAACAAGGTGGGCACAAGGTATGGTGGGCTGGGTGCCCTCCGGAGGGCTGGAACAGGAAGGCTGTCTTTTCTCTTCATTATTAGAAGCTGTTGGATGACCATTCACACAGATTCCAGGTACACTGTAGGGGACATTTGCATTTCACCTCTGCCAATAAGTAGCACAGTGGCTCAGCCTTTTTCTCTTTGGTTTTCAGTGGATTAAAAGCTCTCCTTGCTTGTGTCAGAACCTTGTAAGAAGACACCTTGAGCAGCTTGTAAGATGCCTGAGAATATGGCAAAGCTTAGTTAGAAGTCTTTTCTAAACACTGTAAAGACCTTTGGATCAAAGAAGCAATCTGTGGAAAACATTTCGTAGCTAAAATATGGTATGTATTCATAGCTGGACTTTGTTTTTATTTTAGGTCATAACTGCTCTTTGTATAGAATATGGGAAAAGCAAAGGATGAAGGCAGAGCTCTCCCTTTCCTGGACAGCAAGTGTGGAGAAGGGGAGAACTTTCTGGAGAGGAGCAGGGCCAAAGGGGTAACACGGGTGAGTGCCTAAACCTATGCTTGTGACCGCCGTCTGCATGTCCTGATGACGGGGAGCTCCCAGGGCAGTGTGAACAGGGAGTGGCTCAGGATCCTGTGTGGAAACCACTTCAGGATTGGGTGGTAAAAGAGCTCAGCCCTTGAGTCCACATGGAGTAGTCCATCCCCAGTGATGTGTCATGGTCCTGCCTGGGATGTAGCAATGCATCCTCATGTCTTTTAATAGAACTGTGTCCAGCTTTTACCCTAATTAGTAAATTATTCTTCCTGACACAGTTGGTGAGCTAGACTCCCTTCCCTCACTGCAGCACAGATAGAAAAATATATCAGAAAAGAAGAAACAATTGTCAGCTCACAGAGTAGAGATAAAGAAAAGCCCATGCCCATGTGGAAACCAAGAAAGAGTTTCCCAGGTCACAGGTTACAGGCCACAGGTTTTGTTGGAAGAAGGATCACAAAATAAGGTCTGAGAACAACTAGACTTACATCATGATCCCAACTTGTAGATTTAGACAAGAACTCTGAGCCATCACTTCCTTCTCTATAAATTGAAAATAATAAAAAGCCAATAAACAAAGTCAGACACTTCTGAGAGCAGAAGGTTTAATCGATCGTGGGCATGTAAGTGCTCCAGGCTTTGCACTGGGATCATTGCTATGGCTGTCAAGTAAGCTCTGAGCAAACAAATGTGATATTGAGACCAAGGAAACGGCATACAAGCATCCATCAGTAGGGTCAAAAAAAGTGTAGTAAGCAAGAGCATTATCAGACTTAGTAACAAAACAACATAGATGGAACTACTGACAAGATTGCCACAATTTTTCTCAAAAGTAATATGACTTATCCTTATTTTATTGTCTACAATGAAAAATTAACTACACAGTGAATTACAGGTAGTTCTTATTTTTTTGACAATATGATATCTATTACGTATACAGAAATCACCATTGTACTTCAATTATGTCTCATAGGTGATTTTTTTATTTTAAAGCAAGTAGTAAAAAAAAATAAAAGAATGAAAGCAACATACCAACATCTCAGACATAAACACAACAAAGCAAGAACATTAAAAGTGATACAAAAGTTATATTACATATTGTTACCTTCAGCTACATTGCTCAGATTACCAGATGTAAGAATGGAAGATTGTCCAAACCATTAAAGAGAATAAAAGAATAATTATTAATAAAACATTAGCGATAATACACAGTTTCACTAGACAAGATGGTAGGAATTCACCAATAGTTGTTCCATTGCATGTTGTTGTCTTCAAATCAGTTGCTCAGGTTATCAGATATAAGGATGCAAAATCAGTCAAAATATAAAAAATTTTAAGCATTAATGATTCCTTTCAATATATCATCAGACATCAGCAGTACAGTTATCCCAGCTATTCAATAGTTCTTATTTTAATGTGCATGTTAATTTATTTTCAACCCTTACTTTTCATCTGTCTTGAAATAATAAACTTCTCCATATCTGTACGATACAACCCAGATTTTCCTGCCATACTTACTGCAGTCTAGATTCTGGTGCCCATAGAGAATGGCTCAAAAAGAACACTCCTTTAACAAGCCTGTGGTCTGTCTCTGTTAGCATTGTTTTCACGTTTGTACTTAAGATGCTGTGTTCTTAGATATGATTAAATGTTACTGCCGACTTCTCATGAGGGTTCATGCAATATCATGACTTGCCAAGGAAACAAAAGCAAAACAATCTGCTCTCTATGTTCATTTTTCACTTCTGACTAGAGGAATTGGAAAAAGGCCCTATTTGTTTCTCGCAGATCACTTTTTGGCTAAGTGGTCCCATTTAGGGTGGCAGTGTTCTTGGATCAGTTAAATTTGGTTGGAAAGAGAAGCCCACTCTAACAGAAAGGAAGTTATACAAGGAATTTGAGGCTATTGGAAGAGTTGCAGAAGCAAATGTGAGAAAGAAAAGCATGTGCCCTTATAGGAAATCTGGAAGTGGAAGGATTTCATGAAAGCCAACAGCAAAGGATCAAGTTGCCAACAAAGTGGAAATGGGAGCACAGGAGAAGGCTCTTAATACAAGAGAGCCAGGCCTCATGTCCATTCCTCTCCTAATCTTGTTTTTATCCTGCCTTCTGCCCACCAGGCTGACTGTCTGGGGACACTGGAGGCCTACCCCAGCCTTCAGCTTCCATTTGGCTTGACCAATGGAGAGTACCAAGATGATATGAGAGGTGGGTTTGTAGCAAAGTTCTGCCTCTCTCAGTAGGAGACCAGCTGTGGTCCTTTCAGTGCTCCTTTCCCGACATCCTCCTCCTTCTATGTTTTGAGAACTGTTCTTCCTCTCATCCCTTCAGGCCAAAGGATGGTAACTGCTCTTACTGGCCCTGGGTCTTGCCCTGTTCTGTAGAGTTCTGCTACATCCTCCAACATCTTTGTAAATGTTTGTTAGAAAGAAGGCACTCCTTCAGTGAGTCTGACATGGTCCCAATAGACTCCAAATTTCATATGCTGACCCAATGCAAATGATAATTTGTATCATGAGCATCCTGGTGCACTTGATCCACTCCCAGAGTGTGTGGTGACACTGGGTATCCTATAAGTGAATAGAATCTCTACTTCGAGTGATGAGGCTAAATGGCAGGAAAGACCAAGTATCAGTCCTGAAACTGGTGCAACCAGCTCAGGTAATAAAAATAACTTTTCATTTGGGGGAGTGCAGACATTAACATCTTCATCAAGTGCTTCAGGGACATCAGGCGGTGATTCCCACTCTGTCCTTATTTAACTTACCCATTGGTCTAGAGCAGAGTCAGGTGGACTATGCAAAGTGACAGCTAATTACTCCAAACTTAGTCTGAAATGATGCCAATTGCAGCTGCACTTCCAGATGTGCTATTTATATTGCAGCAAATAAATACAGCTTGTTGCAGCAATTGATCTGTAATCCTCTCTTACTTCATCCCAATCAGAGGGAAAAATCAGAAGCAATTTTCATTTCATATCAGAGACAATTGCATGCCCTTACTGTGATGACCTCCTACACCATCTGGGACTGGCTGACCCTCCTACTCTTCTGCACAGTGTCCCCTGGAAGAGCTTTAGTCACTTTGAAACCCTCCAGAGTATCTTTCTTATTTTGATATTGATGGTTTTTGCTAACTAAATTTGCTGAACAAGAAGTAGTGTTGTGGTTTAATTTAAAATGTCTCCTGCAAGTCCCGGGTGCCCCAAAGTGGGGCCTTTGAAGGTGACTGGATCATGGGACACTCTACTCATTGTGGGTCAGTCTATGTTTGGTGAGAGTCTGCAGGTTTTGAGGAGATATAGTGCTCAAGAGCATGTTCACCTCAACGTGCTGGTCTGCTGTTTGACTTCTGTGTGACCAGTCTTTAAGCAGAAATCAGCACTGACTTTGATGGGGGACTCTTCCTCCACTGAGTTACATGGGACCCTCCTGCCTTCCAGAGTGATGGCCCATGCTCACATGGTACATGGATGTTCAGAAATGGCCTGGTCTCTCTGCTTGAAGCAATGCTATCAGCAGCTCCACTGTACCCATCCGAATCCTCTCCAGTACCTCATCCAGACCAGAACACACTTTCCATGTCAAACAAAGGTATGGCTCTTCTTGCATAATTGAATCAATCCACAGGCTAAATTTAATTACTATTGCTTAGCCCTCTTTCCTGAGAAAAGGTAAAAGAATAAATATTTGTCCTTATAGGAGATTTACTGTGTTGGGAGGGTCAATGACTCAGAGATGCTTGACTTACAAGGGCTCTCTGACTGCTACAGAGCCTTTACAGAATGGGCAGAAAAATAAAGAATTTGAACTTCTTGCTAGTACCAAAGAGGAAAGCTTCAATAAAAGAGGAATTCATCAGAAATACTTCATGATACGTGCCCTATTAATGGAAATAAATCAGCCTAAGAATTGAATCAACTCAGTGAAGTTTTCAGTTGTATTGCTGAGGGTATTTCTAATTAATTGTTAAGTATGGTTTTAGAATTCCCTTGTTTATCTTTTTTGAAGGTTGGAGTGACTTGGATTGCTGAGGGTATATATAATTCATTTCCTATTTGTAAATGACAGTTTCATATGCCCCCAAAACTAGGGAATACATAGGAACGAGAACTTCATCTTGCCTTTGAATATCTTCAAATTAGTATAAGTTCTAATTATTGTTTTTATTCTTCAGGTAATTTGTGGCTTTACCTTCATGGACAGCTATGGTTATAACAGGTAGGAAAAGTGTGATTTTATACTCCTGTCCTGGTTAATTCCAACTTATCTCTCTAGTAATAGAGACACTTATCTCACCATTACTACTATGTAAAGATTTTGAGAATAATAATTGCTTGGAATCCTCACAATCCAAGTCACTCCAACATTCGGAAAAGTTCAAGAAAAACAAGGGAATTCTAAAACTATAAGTAACAAAGCTCTCAGGAACCTCAGAGTATTAAGGTTCAAAAGGTTGGCAGTAACCTTTACAACGAGATCAGTTCTCTCTGGAATTAATAACATGCCCAGCTCCCAGTTTGAGGATCACTTTCAGTCCTAGATCCTTATGGCATAAGCTGACTGCAGAAGACTCAGATGATGCCTCCAGCTAGCTCACCAAGAGCTCTAACTCCATTCCTAAAGTGCCTACCTGTGCTGCCTCCACATGATCTAGACCTGGAGACTTGAGCTTTGAAGATGGCATCAGATAGAAGCTGTAACTGGGACGTGGCAGAAAAACGTCGTGAAGAATTTATTATTTCCAACTGACAGCCATAAGCACCAAGGACATGATTTTTGGACTCGTGCTTACCAAATTGAAGGCAAAAACAATTCTGTCTACTACATCCATTCCATCAGGAGCTTTAAACTGAAGGTTTTTGGTAATAGTCTGGAAGCTGTTAACGGCATAAGAATACAACTTCTGTCCAAATGACCACAGTCCTCCTACCACAGAAGGAAGAAGCTTATACTTAAAGTGATGGAATATGATAAAATTTGTAACTTAAGAATTTTCTCACAACAATGAGTTTTGCCTATATTTTTGTCTTTATTACCTAACCAGAGGGACATGTTTTCCTATGAGGTTTTCAGTATAATCTCTATCTTCATCCTGTTACTTCTGAACTTTTCTGGTTCTTATGCTGACTTTTTACATCACAGATTCAGCCATAAAAATGAGACTTTGGTCTCAAGACAGCAGAACACTTTTGCTCAGATGATTACAACCCAGCTCTTCAGGAATGGGACAGGAGGGAAGGCTGTCCTAACTACACACAAAAAAAAAACCAATCTGAGGTATACAGATTGGTTTGTTCCATGTGCTAAGTGATATTTATACTCCCAGTACAGTTCTCAGCCTCCTAAATTGCTGCTTTTCGCATGGACACCAGGCTTGCCTTACCTGCCAATCACTAGCTTATCCTGTATATTCAGGATAACTGTGCTTACATTATCAACCCCTGTGGACAATGTATCCTTGAAGAAAATGTTCAGAAACCTCCCCAAGGAGGCACACAAGGTATGCAGGAAACTTCTGGATGGATAACTGGCCTTGCATGTGCAGAGCAGACTCTGCAGTGGTAAAAGGCACTCTGATTATGGCAGACACCATAAAAGACCAATTCTGTGCAGAAGCCTAACAACCCTTTTTAACTTTAAATCCTTGACTCAGTGCTACGGTTAATAAGATAGGGATTAATTTCTTTTTAGCCAAGGAAAACTTGTGCTGCAGCCAACACTTTTCACCTTACCTGTCATGCTACAGGTCAAGTCATGTAGAGAGTACAGCTAGCCTACAACAATCTACCTGGTGGCTTTTAACACAGAGCTGGATTCTGAGACATGTTTTCATATTTTGTACTCTGAGTTTTTTATAATTTTGCCTCTGAGACGTTTCTTTTATAGGAAGCAATATTAGATTTAGTTTTTTTTTGAAGGAAGAGAGTGTAATCGAATCGTAATTGAAGCTGGTGGAGTAAACCGTCCTAAATCCCAAAGTACCAAAGAACACGAAATTCCTGATCAAAGCGATTTTGCTTGTGTGGTGAGGACTGAAGCCAATATTTGGGGTTGGAAGGGTCAATGAGGAGAAATCCAGTGTCTAGACCACTTTTTGAAAACGTGATTTTGAAAGGATATGAGAGACATGGAGAAATTTAGGCAGGACTCAATGTAGAGAGACATTCCCTTGCATTTGTATGAACCTGGCACAGTTATATGTTCAAGGAGAGAGTGAGTATAGTTGTGAGGAGAGGGGATGATTAGCAGAGCAAGTTTATTAAGCATGTAGCTGATGGTGGTAGAGACGCTACCTGGTGCCCAGGAAGGGATTAGCCATGGGCAGGGGAGAACTACAGCTGATGACCCCCAGGGACACAGCTCGGCAGAGTGAGAGTGATGTAGGCAGGTCAGAGGGGAACAGAAGAGGGGGACAGAGATGTTGGGCACACCCTGGGTTTCTCTAGAAGGCAGTGGTGAGATGGTTTGCTGAGCTGAGTTTGAACCCGAAAGGTGAATGATTGGAGGAGTGAAGAGAAAACAGATGACTGGAAGAAGTACAGAAAGACTCACAGAAGACTTTTCCCATGAGGGTGAAGTGCTGGGCATTCAGGTTATGAAGGACCCAGGTGCACAAATGTGTAAGGGAGCTGGTCTGTGGGATTGTGCAGGTTTCTCCAGGGGAACTTAGAAGCAGCTATTCTTTAAAGACAGACATGTAACGAGCTGTTGGATGGACACAGCTGACACTCCTTTCATGTGTGTCATGGTGAAATGCCAAGGGCAGGGGGCATTGGTTAGACAATGCTGGATTTAAAGACATGGGGCAAAGAGATGTGGAGAGCTTGCTGCCCACTGGGGAGCTGTGCTGCCTCTATGGGGCCCAGACATGCTGGTCACCAGGGGTGAGGAGCAGAGTGAAGTGGCACTAAGGGCCTGTGGGTGGGGGAGGGATGGAGCACCCAGAAGGAGGAAGAGGGCGGGCAAGGAAGGAAGCAGAGCTGATGGGCGAAGCATGTGGGTCAGGAAAGAAAAGAAGTAGTAAGAAGACACATGGTAAATTCTGTTCTACAAAGAGTGAACACTAAGATTCAGTGTTCTGGAAATTACCTTTAAGCATCTTACCCATGGATTGTGACTTTCACAAAGTTAAAGTCTTTCCTTACCCTTAATTTCTCTTTGGTGAGGATGATACACACCTTGGAGATTTAGGGAGATGAGCTCCTGGGAAGATGTGCATCAATACCCAGTGCAAAGCAGTGGAAGGTTTATTTTCCTCTTCCTCCATCAACACCCAAGCACAGTAGCACCAATGAAATATTTTATAAAGCAACCGGACTGAAATCAGAAATTATCCAGGATGATTTTATCAATTTGTTAACATCAATAGAAACGTTAACAGATGCTACTGGATCTGAGAATTATGTAACTTAAAATGTAGATGCCCACAGTGGGAATAGATTAGATAAAACTTGCACCTTTGCTTTGCCTAAATCCAGCAGAGAGGGACTCCTTCCCTGAACCCCTGGAACTTCTGGGTGCCTCCCTCACTCCAGGCAAAGGCATGGTGCGATGCTTTGTGGACATTAAGTGTTGGAGTTCCCGGGAGTTCCCAGGCTGCAGCTTGGTTCCCAGGCTGTGTGTTGCATGGCAGAGTGGTGACTTCGGAGCAAGCTTCCACCTTGCCCCTCCCTGAAGTGTCCTCCACACTTCTCCACTGGGTGTGTCCCTGTAGATACTGGCCTCATCCAGAAATAAACTCGGACATATTTTATCTCATTGTTTTTGGAGACAACACCATAGGCTCTTGCACTAAGCTGAGACCCTCAATTTCATTCTTGAACATTTTTCCTTCACCCCCTAGAACCAATCACTTAAGGTCCCCCAAGCCTTTCTCAGTTCATCTCCCCCTGCCCAGTCCTGCCATCAATGTTTTAGCTCTGAATTTCTCTCAGAATCTCTCAAGTGAACTTTTGAAAATCTTTGCAAGTCCCAAAGCCCCACGCTTAGCCCACATCTGTGACTCCCCCTCTCCTGTTACACAGTGTCCTCATGAAATGCTGGGTAGGAGGTGCCAGCCAGGGAGCAGCACAAACTACAGAGTTGGGAGGAAGGAGGCTCTGGCCGTGCAGACTCTGAGGCCACCGACCAAACAGAAGCTCAGCTCCCCAGGCTGACCCCACCCATCTCTTCAGCCTTGTCTCAGACCCCTCTCTTCTAACTGACTCTAACTGCTTTCTTCTCCCAGAAATTCCCATCACACAGATAGACCCATTGGCCAAGTGTAGCAGGATGGAGCCATTGTTGTCCTGTGTTGAGTGTGACACAGCTGCTTTGCAAAAACACGTTGGCAATTACCTTTGCACTCTGGAGCAAATGCTGCAAACCAGTTTGCTCCATAGGTCAAATGAGCTAATAACTACACTATAATAAGACTGTGAAGATTAATGATATGATATACATGGGATGATTGGCAACAAATTACTGCTCAGTGAATTTTAACAATTATCACAGCTTTATGACCCTGCCCTGTCTCCTTCTGTCTGTCTGTCTGAATTCTCTCCACTCTTCCTATTCTTTACAGACAGCTCATTCCCACTTTTAAAATAAAATCTTCCCCACTGGACATTATTTTTTCCTCTTAACAATTACTACAGCAATGACATCATATGTATAATGAATACTTTATATATTATTTTAAGAAGCAAACATTTCTCTGTGTGTGTGTGTTTGTGTCTCTCAGCTTTCAAGGCTACAATCTCATTCAAAAGGGCTGCATTTTATGACTTCATCACTTCCCAGGGGCTCCATCTCCAAACCCTGTAACATGGGAAATTAAGGAGTCAACATATGGATTTCAGGTGGATACAAAACATCAAGTTCACGGTAGCACGTAGGAACTTACAGTTGCGGCAGAAGAAAGCCCTAGACAAAACATGCCAGGCTCTTTGTTAGTGTGTAGGACATAAAATGAAGGACTGGGGAATTTTCAAGCAGACATTAAGGAGAATGTAAAGTCTCAGATTGCACGGAGCTAGAAAACAACCTTGCCTCCTCCCCTTCCTGCCAGAGGGTAAATAAGACTTCAGGGCAGCCTGGCTGTGATGTGTCCAGTGCAGCCAGGGAATAGAAGATGGCCATCCATGGTGGCTTCTTGGCTTGTTAACAAGTTCACACAGGGCCCCTTCGGTGCTTGGCTGTGACAAGAAAGAGTGGAAAAGAAGATGAGTGGTCATTGACGGCACTGAGTGATAGCACAGCAGCAGTCAGGGCACCCACTTCCTGCTGTTTTCAGATCCTGTGACATTGAGATTTGGGAGTTTTTATTCTCATCTTCTTCTCTTTCCAATATTTTAGATTCTTCCAAAAAATAAAATAGTTTTTTTAAAAGCAAATTCCTAAACTATAGCTCCCTGGGATGGGTAATCTTGTAGAAAATAAACCCAAAGTTGACACTGACCAGGAAGCCTGAGTGAGGACCCAAGCCCTCCAGATAGAGCTCTTTCCTACAGGATCCGGAAGCAGGCACTGGGAACCAGCAGAGGACTGTTTCCTGTGTAAGCCTGTGCTCTTGCTGCTTAGTGAATACTTTTTAAGAGTTAGCATCTTCCCCAGAAAACAACAGTGTAGGCTGAGGGAGAAGTAAAGTAAGGCATTGTGGATTTAGGTCTTTTTCTGTGATGAGAAAAAATGTCTTTCTTGGATCACTGAGAATTCAGCAATCAGTATTTCCTTCTGTGATGGCTGAAATTCAGGAGCAGAAGCCATTCGGGAATCAATACATTGGTGACACAAGACCATGCTTAATTTACATGTCTGTGTCTTCTGCTGAGTAGAAATAAGGAAAATTATCTAACCTCTATTACTCGGGGAGCTATTTTAACACCTAGTTTCAAAGATGTTCATCATATTGTTGCATTTGTTAAGAAAGTTGACACAGAAAACTTTAAATATTTAATAATGCATTAAATTCAATCTGTGTTAAAACATGGTAGTAATATATTTAAAATATGCTTGTGTGTGCATATATATATATATATATATATATATATATATATATAACTGTGTATATCTACTTATTTAATATAAATAGTTGTATTTTCCTAACATAAAATATGTGATGTTTATTTGGATCTGAAAAGTTCTTAGAATCACCCAGAAGCTGGATCCTGTCAAAGATCAGTGCACAGGACAAAGTTCAACTAGACAAACTTTATTCAGGACTACTGTAAGGGAGAGAGAGGGTGAGACTCATCTGAATTAAAAAGCCCAAGTCAGGTGAGCATGAGGAAAGTGCAGAAGATGCTGGGGGTGGCAAGGGGGACAAGGCGCACACCAGATTATTTCTGAGCAACTGGTAATCTGTACTTATGGACTGGTGATAGCGTAGAGATCAAGAGATGCATGTGCTACCTTCCATGATGATCCCATCTGTGAGTGGATCAAGGTCCTTGAGAAAGTCAGTCCTGGGTTAGAAAAATGGCTGAAGGCTGGGAGAAGGTTTTATATAAATTTCAAAGGGGTAAAGAAATAATATATAGTTATGTTTTCTAAAGTAAATCCTGTAAGAATGGGATAGGAAGGAGCCTGTGTAAAGTTTAGTTAGGCTGAGGGAAAATTCAGGATCATATTGGTGTCTCCAGGCCAGGAAGCACTTGTTAGAGACTATCTCTACACAGTCCAATACATTATCCTCAAAAGTTCTGAGTTTCAGCCTTGACTTCGTCATTGCTAGTAGGAAGATTACTTAAATTCTCTATATCAGAGTCCTCAGGATGACATTTAGAATATATCTACTGTGGATATTTAGGAGGATTACCAGCAGGCTCAAGTAAGGTGAGAACTATTAGAAACAAGGCGTATGTTGAATCATGATGTCATAACAACAGAAAATGGCATCATTTATTTTCTCACCATTAATTTCAGACATATCATCTCTTTGAATCTAATACTAACTTACAATGTAACTATGCTAATATTAGTACACGTGGCCTAGTCCTTCCCAAGCCTCTAACACAGCAGAAAAGAATCATGTGAGTAACTGACACTTACCATACTGTGTATACAGACTCCTTCCTTGGCCTTCTGTACTTTAATAACCCAATTGAATGTCCATTACAACTCCAATGAATCTCATCCTCCTCTAACATCTCTAAAAATCTCAAGTTTATCATAGAATTTATGTCAATTCTCAAATTTTTAAGATGTTTGGAAATTTTTAGATTACAAATTTTTAAGTTACAGGTCATCATCAATCTGCCTACATTAGAGCTCTAGACACAGCCTGTAGGTATTTTCTGATCATCCTCACTGCCACCAAGGCCCAGGAACCATCTGTGTCTCCCACAAAGGAAACACTCCCTCCTCTGCAGAAGGTGAGGGAAGGGGAGCCCGGAGGTACAGTCAGAGAGGGGCTACACAACCATGCTGGAGGTGGTGAGCGCTTCTCCTTCCCACTGAAGAAGCTGGGGTGGCTGCTGAGCTGTTCAGGAGAAGAAGGAGATGCCCGTGTCTCCTGTTCTGAGCACACAGGTTTTGATTCTGGCCAGATGCTTCCTTCTTGTTCCTTCAGTTTGGGCAGTAGGGTAAAAGAGAGTTTGCTTGTATTAGCTGAGCCAGTGTCTCCCAAGAGCTCTTCATTCTTCTAGGTAGAAGACAAGAAAGCTGACTCTCAGTTGATCATTTTTAAATGAAGGCAATGAAAAAATGCAATGTTAACACCATCAAATGTAGGCCCTTCAGCAGGGGGCAAGGGAAGGAGGTCTCAGCCTGGTGTCCACAAATCTGTGCTCTAATCAGATCTGCTGGGCAAGCCATGCTGTTCCCAGCCTTGTTTTTACCATCTATTAAAAATAAAGTGTTGGAGACATCAAAGACCTGATATATGGTGTGGCCAGCTGTTCTGTCATGAGACATAGTGGCCATCTCTCCAAACCTAACGCTACCTTAGCTTGTAATTATACTAGTGCCAACACATGGTGGTCTGAAAGGAGGAGATGTTTATTTGGCTCTCTCTTTCATGGGAATTCAGGCCAGGGTTGCCAGAAACCCCATGCCAGAGAGGAAGGGCCAAGGGCCTTACATAGTAGCCGAGGTCCTGCCTCTATGCCCCACCCCGACACACCCAGAAGTGTGCTTTCCCTTCCATATCCTCCTCAGAGCTGCCAAGCCAGCCAAGTGACACACTCCAGCTCAGCCAACACACATGCTAATTGGGTTGCACGGGAGAGGTTGACTCTCCAGTTTTAGGGTTTACTCTGTGAACTCCACACCCCCTCTGTGTGGGAAGCTGCTTTATTCTGCCTTTGCTGATCATGGTGTGTGGCTTTTGGTCACCTAGGGCGTAGAACATTCTCTGTTACTTTTTGGTCACCTGTCCTCCTGGCCTATGTGTTTGTATCAAACAAGTCCATCTTCTAGGATGCTCAAATCTCATTCCTCAGTTAAGAATTCTGTGTGCAGACACAGCCTGGAGCTTGAGATGAAATTAAAGTTATTTGCCACTTGATTTCTCTAGTTCTTAGTCTTCTACACCATAGTGGAGATAGATCAATCAACTTTGTCTTTGATGACCATCACATCTGAAAGTTGGGATGGGTCAGCATACACAAGGAGAAGCAGGCATTGCAAAGCCTGGTGTTGTGATGTTTTGCAACACATTTCTCATGGCACATGGTCAACAGTGGCTGTGGTCAGCCTAGTAAAGGTGAGTAATCAGTGATGACCATTTGATTGTTCTATACTCTTACTATTTCCCATGCTTTTTCACATAATCCTCTTGTCTCATACCAGTACTTCAGGGCTTTAGAGAAAGAAGAGTGCTAAGGAAAGCACTTGCTGAATGGTAACTTCTCTTACCTGGGGCCTGAGATAGCTTTACTAGCCAAGTTCTTCTATGGGATCCAGTTCAACTTCAGGTTCTTCTTTGAAAGTACTGCACTAATATAACAGAACTCGAAATGGTATCATAAGAAAAAAATAAAGAATTAGCTACTTTGCTTCCATGATGAAAGCAATATTGAATGCCTTTTCTGGCAAAAAGAGAACTAAATGTGTAAGTAACTGTGTTTTAATGGGCTATGTTTTCTTTCTGAGGTAGCCCTGGGAAGTGGACATTTTTTCCCATGTGGTTTAGAACATTATTTATGCTGAGTGATACTGAACTTTTGCTGCTTTCAAATAAAGCAATATCATTTAAATTTTTGGACTATTTTCTGGCTAACTTTGAGAAGACATGAAATGCTCTGTATTTGTTGTTCAGCTGGAGCTCAACTTTATAATCCAAATTGGTCAAACACAGTGGTGGCGCTCAATGCCCACATGACTTTTGTAAAAATTAGAGGATGATTTGTTTTCAAATTAGTGAAACTTTTACTGTTATTCTATTTGTGCATGCAGTTATATGTACTCTTTTTATCCATTCTTCCTTTATTTCTCTATTGTCCTTGAGGAGATAGGCCACGTTTAGGAAATGTTCATATCTGTCTTCTTCATTGCTGTACCTTCCTATTCCAGAATTGCTGATTAGATGGGAGAACAGTATGGTCCCCTTAATCTGCATGCACAAACACACACACACATACAATGTGCATATATATGCGACATATATGTATACTTTTGTTGCAATTGAACATTGAAATTTTGCTAATAGAGAAGCTCATCTTCTCCTCTAATAAAATAAGTAATTATTATATTCAGGAGTAGAGATAGAAAATGGCTGAAGGATGGGTGCAACATGGCTAGTGAAATTCTCAGCTATGTGACAATCTCATCACCAGCAATGGTTCAGTAGCTTCTATCCTGAAGTCGTCATTTAGAGTGTTAAAAAAATAGCATATTTTCCAAGTGTTTCCACATGTTCTGTTAGAGTGGAGGGCAATCAGTTTTCATGTATATCAGAAATCAGGGAAGGAAGCGAGAACAAATCACACTCTGCGTGTAGTGGGCGTAGGCGGAAGAGAAAGTGTGTGGGCTTTAGGCTCAGATTCAGAGTCTGCTGCTGGTTAGAATACACTTTTAAGCTGAAAAGCAGATCAGATCATGCTGAGCTTCAGATTCTGCACTGGTAAAGAGGGATGGTAACATCCACCCCTAGGGAGGGCACCGCCCACCTCCAGGCACGTAGGAAGAGCACCTAGTGTGATTCATGCCATATGATAGAGTCAATAATGACGCCTTTTGTGTTTATCAACCTTGTCAAAGAGGAAGTAGTTTTCCAAACAAGATTGCATAGCTACTTTATTCATATTTCCTGATAAGTCTTGGACACAGAGGGTCAGCTGTAGTTAGTAGCATCAGGGTGTCTCTAGCAGTATCACTTTCTGTTGTGAGTTTTCATGGGAGAATGGGTTACTGGTGTTCAGAAATGCAAGTAAGTTTTTTCTGTTGGTTTTTTTTTTTTATCTTGTGTCCTTATGTATTCCCATGCCACCTGCAAATAGGGACAGATCTTTTCTGACTCGTTCAGCCTTTATTTCTTTTCCTTCCCTTTCACACTAGCTAGCTTGGCCAGTTTGCTTAGCAGCTGAGGTAGGACTGAAGTCCTCACCTACTCCATGATTTGAGGGGCCAAATTCCCTTCTATTCTAGTTTTGTCAGATTTTTAAAACACATGATAGTGTTCTTAACAGGAGTCATATGTAGATGTTTTGTCACATGTCATGAATGATATAACATGCTTTTTCTACATCAAATGGTATGGTGGTGTTACTTTTCTCCTTTATCCATTAATATGATGGAGTATATGAATGGATTCTTACATGCTACAGCAATTTTGAGTTTTGAGCAACTATCCATTTCATCATAGTAGTAGAAGTTTTCTGTGTAGCATTGTTTATAGTATACCCTTATATCTTCATTTTATAAAGCTACCTGTGGTGTTTTATTATTTTATCATAAATATCTACTCAAAGTAACTGAAATATGGATCATGTGATAATTCTCAAGCAGCTGTCCTGGAGATCACAGTGATGGTCAGGAGACTGGCCATCCATTTTATTCTGTCTTTGGTATGGACAATGCAATCAGACAAGGCAAAATATTGTTCCAAATCCTGACAACTGGAAACATTTTGCAGACTTTTACTACATTGCATCCAAATCTTTTGTGCAAATACAATCAGATTCTTTTTTACAATGTACAACACATATTAAATTACTTTATACCTTTGTATTCCAAACAGCCCCAATAAATCAACTTAATATCCCCTTCAAAAAGGTATGCACACATTATTAAGCAGGGGGGAATTTATTTTGTATTATAAATGATTAGGTACAGCTATATATTACGGCATCTACAGAAATGCTAACTCTTAACAAATCAGAGGGTGACATCATTTCCTGTTCTGAGGATTTTGGTTTCTTATTATCAATTACAATTATTTTCAGTGTTTCGTAAGGCAAAGCTGTTGCCTTGGTAGTGCAGAGAATGCACACTTTGATTCTAAACCAGAAAAACAGAACGTCTCCTCACTTCTCATCAACTTTGGTGCACATTTGAGGGTGGGTCCATGTAGCTTCTGGTTCATACTCCCAACTCCACACCCACTGGAGCCACTACCAGCAAGCACAACCTTCCAGGAGCAAGGCACAATTTTAGGAAATTGTTTCATTTCTGGCAGTATGGCATACAAGATGAAGCCCTCCATTCTAGAGGTTTTATGAAGAAATTTTCACAAAATAAAACTTAAAACATGATAGTTTTCATGTGAAGCTTACAGATTCTCGTTCATAGGAAGCATTTATAAAGAAGACCATTGGAAATAATTCTATACAGTACTAAAATAACATGACATTATTTTAAAATATGTAATAGACAGACAGTGGGAAAATATTGTAGTAGCCATTATTCTTACAGCCATACTATGTTAGCTTTCAATCACTGCAACAAAATACCAGAGGTATGCTCCTTCTAAAGAGGAAATCTTTGCTTTGGCTGCTGTTTTGGAGATTTCTGTCCATGGATGGGCAGATCTACTGCTTCTGGGCCTGCAGTGAGAAAATTTATCATAGTGAGGGACACAGAGAAGAATGTCCCTAATTACCTACGATCTCCCACCTGGCCAGTCATTTAGAAGTTTCTACCTTACAGGAGCACCAGTCACCCAGGCCTGGTGGGTGCTTCAGATCTGAGTCATAGGCCCTGAGTAGCCTTATGCCGAAAACTGGGTATCATCAGCTTCCAAGCCAGCCTGTGGGCCTTCATATTTCTGAGTTGATGTTTTTTTCCTGCCCTTCTAAAATGTTTAATAGCTAAAGCACTGTTTTTAAGAATTACATTGAAAAGTTAAAACAGTTTATTTTTAATAAACTCTTGTGGTGATCGTTTCATTTATTCTTGCATTCCAGAAATATTTACTGGATGTGTAACAAATGTAATAAATGTCAGCCACTGCTCCCCACATAAGGGAACAGTGAGAAGAAATTCCTAGTCCTGCTCCCTGGGGGAGGCCACAGATCCGCAGAGGAAACCCACTGGTAAACAAGCATGCAGAGCTTTCTTCAGCCTGGGGGGCAGTGGTGAGCAGAGCATGTGGAGTGATTGTTGCTGGGTGGCGAGACGTGGCCCAACGAGGACACTGGTACTGAGCAGAGGCATGAGTTTCATGGAGAAGGCAGCTCTCTGAAGCTGGAGGCAGGGGTGAGCATTCTATGTGATCAGAGGTAGCCACACAATTTTCAAGGCCAAATGCAAAATGAAAATGTGGGACCTCTTATTTCCAAAGTGGGAAAACAGTGACATTCAACCTACTAAAGCATGAAACTTGCCCTTTCCTTCTATGATCTTTCCTTTGATTCCTCATAGTGTTTTTATTTGCTAATTTAAGTAAGGATAATTAAAATTTCAAATTGCCAGCATGAACGTGACCATTGATCTCCCCATGGTCCAGTAGCAACTAAAATAAAAATTGAGACCATTGACGTCATGTACAGCATCAGCAAGATTACACAATTTTTAATTCCACAGCTTATGCACACACACACATGTATTTCATTCTCGCTGGAACAGTGGAAACAGTGAACAAAATTGACTCCTGTTTTGTTTTCTTTTTCTTTCCCACATATTCTACCAGCACTCTCCACACATGAAATTTGATTGTCCTATTTAGGAGAATTAGGGTATAACTTCATTGTATTTGTTCTCAGATAGAGGCAAACATCAAACATTATACACCTAACACGCAAGAGGAATTTTTGTAGCACACAACAACAACAAAAAAATCACAGAACACAGTGCACTGGTGTGATTCTCACAGGGCTATCATAAGACCGGCAAGGACTCCGGTGGTCTGTGCACCTCCAGTTAGGTCCAATGTAATTGTGAGTGCATGTTCATGAGTGCTCAATAGGGTGATTTTTCCTATGCTGCACAGCTTGAAATCAAGTTAGAGCATGCTGAATTAAGGAACAAGGCTTAAAAGCTACCCTCTCTTATTATTCCTAGGTGTCTCTAAACACCTAGATAAGTTGCTAGTATAAGCTCTATAGCATGGGAACTAAAAAATTAGAAAGGAGAAGTATTTTGCCACACTGAGATTTATGCAGGACCAAAGTGACCAGTAAAAGCTAAGTATAACACAGTTTTAGAGGCTTCTGTGAAATATATTGATGATTCATCCAGATTTTAATTGGAAAAACCCACTCCTGTCTGAGAAATGTAGTGCTGTTCAAGCCAGAACCCAAGAGACGGCTGGGACATCTGACAGTGGTGACTACACCACACAGACAGTTGAGGCGGAACACATGTGAACCTCCAGCGAGGAGAGTACAGATATGCTCCCATAAGGACAGACATGCTGCTATATCTGAGACCACCCCTGTACACTGCCAAGAGCACAATTAGCATAATTAGCAGCCATTTTATCCCAAGAATCTGTGTGCACAATTGAGGTAAATCCAGGGGGACAAAGTGGCTCACAGATGCTCCTGCCTCCAGCAGAACCAGTGTCACCACAAATAGAAGGGATTGTAGCCCCACCAGGCTTTGGTGCGCACAGCAGCACACCACGTTTCCCGCACTGATGCCTCAAGAATGCAACCAGCTTTACAATCCCTGCCATAGAAGCTGTTTTGGGAAATGCTCTGACTGATGTTGAGTACATTTTGTAGCAGTGTGGTTGGGATAGAAACACTCAGTCTCTCTGTGGCTCACACGTGCAAAGCGGGTTAGCAACAGACTTGCCTGTGCTATTGTGAGCTTAGAAAAGTATTAAGTATGTAGACTTCTTAACCTCAATATACCAAGTCCTCCACAGATAGTGGTAGGGAAAGTTGTTGCTGTCATTATTCTATTAAGAAACTTCTGTAGAGATTTTGTTGATAGTCAGAATTGCATGGAAATAAAAATAGAATTTTCTCCTTTTTTATAGCAGTGTTTCTTCTGGGAAAGTGTGAGTATACACAGTGTAATAGGGAGCGTGGTATCTGACCTTGTAATTGCATTCACCCCAAATTAAAAAAACAAAAACCTTTACAGTTCAGTTGTACGAGCACTCATTTTTGAGCATGAAAAAATGTGAGGCATAGTGTTACGTATGGGTGAGTGAAGGCGGAGTGCATCTCCTGCTTGGGGATGTGAAGGGATAGTGAGGCAACCCAAGAAGTACAGACATCCAACACCGTGTGGTGAGTGCTATGGAGCCAGCCTGGAAGCCAACTTGACCTGTCCCTGTGGGGAAGGAAGGGCAGGTCTTCTTAGGAGAAACACGCCTGACACGAGCCCTGAAAGATGAGGTAGAGTCAGATGAAGAAGGAGGGTGTAATGAGTAGTGTGTGTTGAGGCAATGGAGAGTTATTTTAGGCAGCTAAAGTGTGGGGGTGACAGATGTGAAAGGGCAAGACTATCGGCATAGGGGGCCAGGGATATAAAGATATTTGACCAGGATAAAAAGGGTTGGTCTGGGTTGAGTGGTCAAATTTGCTTTTACTTCAACTTATTACCTTAACAGGAAATAAATTTTACAAAGGCTACATGAGAGGAGAAAATAAGTGGCCTTAGCCCCAGACATAGCCAATGCTGGCCGCATTGGAGCAGGGTGTGGATGAACAGTAAGAACAGCAGGTTAACTGAGGAGGCCTCGAGACGTCGTAACGCTGAGCAGAGGAGAAACTGCTCCAGACTCACGATGCTCACATGAAGCAATCCAAGTCCATCCTGGCTGTGGTCTCTAGGTTTCCACCCTTCATGGAGTCGAAGGATATAAAGAAAGTCTGGTTATGGCCTGCCACAGCCTTCCATGCCAGTCTAAAGAATCTGAACTCAGAGAGGAGCTACTTCAGTGGTTCACAATTGATAAACATTAAAAATAAGGATTCCTGACGTTTTAGCAATCATCTGAGAATCCACAGGACTCCAGAGGCCCTTATCATGGCAGAAAGAATTTGAGAAGAAGAGCTGAGGCCCACAAATCTGACCTGAGTCCAACCAAGAGAAAGCGAAGGCCTGACTTGTGAAGAACATGGTGAAAGACTTCAGGGCTGCCTGGCTGGCAGGATGGTCACAGAACACGGAGATGGGTGGGAGGATACATGCAGGGCTTGCTTCTGAGCATCTGCATGCATGAGAGATTCCAGCCCCACTGGCTTCTCGCCCCAGATCACTGCTAATGTGGAGTGGCTCCTGGAGCCCCTTTGGGCTGCCCAGCTTCCTTATGAGGCTGCCCCAGTGGCAGGTCACAGAGACCATGCTGGTCTCACATCTCAGAGACCAGGGGCAGGGACGTCTCTGTTTTGTCTTCTTATACCAAATCAGTCTCTTTTCTCTCTTCTCTGTTCTATGCCAGTCTTTTTGGCCATAAGCTAGGACAAGTCTTCTCATTCATGTATACACGTGTGGATAACTGTGTACATATAGCATAAATTCATGGTAAAGACTTGGAAAGATTTAGAACTATCAGAAGAATGCAAATCCCTAGACAGTGATTCCACCTAATGGCAATATGGTGAAGGATTTCACACACATGATCATTACCCACCTGATCACTGCTCACAGTGCGAACTTTCCCACACAACTCATGTGCATTAGGAAATTGCACTACAGGACTTTCAAAATTAGTTGACTAGTTAACTTGAAATATCATTGCAAAATGCTGATAGCATTCCCTGTAAATATTCAGGTTTAGCAGGTGTGCAGTGACGCTTGGGAAATTTATTTTAAAAAATAAAAGCTTCTCGAGCTGCTTTGAGGGTAGGTGTGCTAGAAGGATGCATTTCTTGGGCAGAGTGAATTTCTCCTAATGACCCAAGAGGCACTTGCCACAGACTTCTCCTACCCTTGCCATCTGCTCTCCACAGAGTTTACTCTGCCTCCCGGGACGGCCTGCTGCCCTCCCTTTTTGCTGCCCTCTGCTCTGTGTGGATTCCTGTCACAGTCGCTGTCCCAGCACTTGACACCAGAGTAGAAATGGGCCCTTTCACTGTGGCCTCATGAACGGAGACTGCAGAAGGTAATTCACAGGAAAACAGTGCTTTTGTTTGAGGAAAGAAAGACTTCAGCAAGCTTCTGGATTTGCAGAGGAAAGGACCAAACCTTGCTCTGAAGGCAAATGTTGAAAAAGAGGAGAAGCCCTAGAAAAAGAGCACCAATGAGACAGGATTTTCTTCGGGCCACTGATTTTCTCCCCCAGGGCAAAGCTGGTTCCAGATAGCAGTGAGCCTACAGGGCCCTGCCTCCAGAGCACCTCACAGCAGCGAGGCTCTGCTTCCCAGGCAGAGGTGGGTTTGTGCTCACTGACCAGGCCAAACCCACACAGGCTCGCTGGAGACAGAGAAAGTGAGAAACTCCCAGATGCCACCTGTTTTACAGTCTGAGGCCACAGTGCTAGAAAATATTAAAATAACCATCAGCTTCCTGAAAGATCCAACACAGGTAATTGTGTTGGTTTATCATGTACCCCGCTAAGCTGCAGTGCAGAAGGTAGGGTGAGCTCTATAGCCACTCGGAGACTGTCAGAGTGTGCCTGGTGGAACAGATATCTGATACCTGGCACTGAATGCTTATTCACTGTGAATACTGAGAGCTTGGTGTGTCTTAGTCAACAAGTGCTTACCCCAATTTCTATTGCATGGCAAAATAAAAATGGGGAAACCGAGAAAATGCAACCTCGAAACACCTAGCCAGGGACAGCCTGAGCTTCCCTCTTGCTCTGAGTCTAGCTAGAACCCCCACCTCTCAAGTACACTGCAGCTTAAGGTAATCCACAAGGACAAAGGCCAGCAGAACACGCTGAACCTGGTGACTATGAACTGTAGGTAAAGGAGATTAAAATAGAAAAATTAACCAATTAAATGTTTAAGTATACATGATGATGTACATACATGATACAAAACAAAAACAAAATGCCTGTTTAGGATCCACCTCAGAGTATGCCATTTCTAACACTTCCCCTTTTTTGGCTAACATGTTCTTGCACTAATAAAATTTAGTTTTAAGGGAGTCAAACTTCCTAACAGTTTAGCAGTACCACTATAGAATATTTTGTTAAAATGTACTTTCTTCCTTGATACATTTAATGATGTCTACTAGCTTTAAGTATATTAAGAAACTTTCTCTACAAATTAAGTTAAACTGAGGAATCTACAGAGGAAATCTCTCTTTAGTCTTAAGTAATTTAGTTTTCTATTTTGAGGAAAGGAAATATTTCTGCAGTTCTCTTGACCAACCTACAATGGTATACAATTTCTTCTAACTTTAGGAAAGGTAAATACTTTACCTGCTGGAAATAAGAAGTCTCTTAAATATGAAATAGTACAGATAAATCTGAGTGTCAGACACCAAGCTCACATCAGTATTTCTCCAAGCAATCTTTAAAATACATTTTAATGTAACACTCTAGGAAGAAGGCCTGCTTTGGGTTTGTATGGTAAGAACTGAGTTTGAATGACCCCCCTGTGTTTCTCTGTAAGTTTCTGTGACAGTCACTAAGCACACATTCACTTTGACAGAGGCCAGGTGAAGGTTCTGGAAAAGAATAACTATTGGCAGGTGCAGTGTTGTATATGTAAAATCCAGAAAAGCTATTCATTGCCAACTCAGAACTGCTAGAAAGTGGTGGGGTAAAGATGAAATGATTTCCTTGCCAACTGAGATGTCTCGAAGCCTTCTTTTGCCAGCATGATACTCCACAGGCAGCTTTTGTTAGTTAAGACCACTCACCCTGAGGGTATAATGTATCTGTATTTAAGATCTGGACTCAGAGGCAAGGAGAGCTCAAATGTGGTAGTGTATGTGGGTTTCTTTGGCTTGCCCTAAGGTGGCCTTCACCTTTTCTGTGGACACTCAGCTTCCCAGCTCCCTGTTGCTGCTTCCTGTCCTCATGTGAGTCCCACTAGGTGGACTGACATGGGTTATTTTACTATTGGAAAGGGTACTTCATTAGCCTGTGTGTTTTAAGTGGCTCATGCAAAGTCTAGCATCTGTCCTTGCACCACAGAACATGTCACATATTCAGCTTTTGGGAGCAGAGCATTCCCCAGGGCCAAGGTCTGGCTACTCATCCTGTTCTGCTTCTTCTTCCTACCCCGTGTGCTCAGGTTAGCACCATCTCTGACAGATCATGCTGTTACTGAAGGGGGCGGAGTTCACTGCATGGACTAAGAGTGACTGGGAGAAAAAGGCTGGGGTGAGTAAAGCAATGGCTTGGAACAAACACTGGTACTATTAGCTTGGTAAATAATACAACGATAAAATATGTGTATTCACTCTTTTAGGTTTCCTTTTAACAAAGGTGGATATTAAGTGGCAGAATGAAGCATAACTATTGGAGAATTCCTTAGTTTTGGAGTCAAATTTGACTGTGAAGGTCAGTTTTGCTTTCTGTCAGCTCTAAGATCAATCTAATTCATCCAGTGCCTCTGCCTACCGTGGAGGAAGGAAGTGAGCATGACAGAAAGTTGTGACTTTAACGTCAATAGATGAAGTGTCTAGCACACACCCAGGCCTAGAGCAATAGCTGTTCTACTCCCTTCCGACCCACCCCACTCCCTGAGACCAACAGGACAGTGGCGGCAGCATAGAGATGAAAATAATGACAGCTCCCAGGCACAGGCCCCTCTTGGGCAGATGTTGCCATCTACCTACTTCTGTTTCCCCGGTCCCTGGTTCAGTGCCTGGCTTTAATAAAGATTCCATGAATGTTTGCTGAGTGAATGCCACATCTGTTCACTGGAACGCACAATCTATATTGGGTAAAGCTAGATATCGCCAGAAGTAGGAGTATTACGCTACACTAAGCCACAGAGAATAATGAAGCAAGGTAGATACCCAGTGGAGAGATCAGTGAAAACTCAGCTTCTCTATGGACTAGGAGTCAAATAGAGTAAAGGGAAGGACAGGAGTCAATGTGAAAGCAAAAGACAAACATGAGGTGTCTGTTTTTTAAAAATCAATTATAATTTTAATTGCACAAATTTGTAAGGTACAGTGTGGTAATTTGATGCAGGCATATGGTGCATAATGATCAAGTCAAGGTAGTTAACATTTCCATGTCCTTAAATATATACTTTTTAAAATTTTTGATTAACACATAATAATTGCACATTTTGATGAGGTTCAGCATGACATTTCAATACATGTGTATTATGTGCACAGATCCTATCAGGGTAATTAATATTTCTATCTCCTTATCACTTCTGTCAAATCTTAATGAGTTTTCATTTTCAAGAGAGGAAAGGTTTTGTTTTTAAATTAAAATTAGTCTTCAGTGTTCAGAAGCTTTCATTGTGAATTTTGGGCTGCAACCGGGGAGGATCTGTAGACTAAATAGCTCCAGGCACAGAACCTTGGGGTTGTGGCCTGATCCTGAGGAGCCACTGTGGGCTGCAGAAACATCCATAACCTCAGTCCTCATTTTTCCATCTGTTAGTAGAGGCCAATTGTTAAAGTCATTTATTAAAAGCAATTTTATTCCTGTGGTAAAAGGCATTGTTCTGCCAGCTACTGTAAGACCTTGAAAGTACTAATGCCCAGATGGCCTCACCACTGCCTCTTGTTTCGGCCTTAATGAATGGCAAGTTGGGATTTATATTCAGTATGTTAAACAATGTTTCTGGATAACTTTTGTGACTGCAAAATGAAAGTTAGTATTTTTGTGCAATATTACCTTCGAGCCTAAATCCAGTGAAGGAAGACATCATCAGTAGCACAGTGAGGCTTGGAATCATGACATGGTTAAGTCTGGAGATAGACCCTCCTGGTGTCTCCGATGGTCTGCATTTACACATGTCTCCAGGGTTTGGCTGGATAGTCGACTCCCTTAGGCTCTGACTGACCCCATGCACAGACATGGACACATTTGCCACTGTCACCTGCTCCAGTTATCCAAACCCTGCCGGGCTCCTCCCACATTTCTGTAAAGTCCCATTCACTGGTCTCTTTTCCTCTACCTGGCTTCTTCTCTAGATGGCAGACAGACAGATGGTGCTGAACTGGGTCCTCTCACACCAGTCCTCTACTCAAATACAGATGGTTTCCACTACGTGCCCTGTAGAAAGGCCAAGGCCTCCAGAAGATGATGGGCTGTCCTCCACCTATCTCGGCTTCCTCCTCCTGTTATTTCCCCTAGATTGCTCTCTCTCAGCCCAACTGGCTTGCTGTCTTTCTGTATGTCTGTCTGTCTGTTTCATGACACCACAGCCAGGTGCTGCTTGGAACACTGTGTTGCCTGTGCTGCTGCCTGGGATGTTCACACCTTAGACATTCACCTGCTTGTGCTTTACTTCCTTTCAATCTTTCTTCAAGTGTTGTTTTCTGTTGGAGATTGTTGTAGTTTGGAGTTTTGCAAGGGAAACAATATAATATCAGACACATATTTTATAAGATTATTTATAATAGTCACTCGAAGAATCATATTCAAAAAGATAGTGCAGGCCATCTCTTCACACACTAAAGACCAAAGAATCCAGCTGAAGGTCTGGATCGCACAGTAATGTCCTGCATGAATCCAGCTGAAGACCTAGAGCCCATCACAATGCCTCCCATGAGCCCAGCTGGAGGCCTAGAGCCCATGACAATGTCTCACGCAGGCCTATTTCACAGATCGACACTGGGAAGGCCCAAGGGTCAGTGGTGCAAGCTAGAAAGTCTGTGCCAACAGGATGAAGGATCTGTGCTAGCAGGCTGAGGGATCTGCACTGGAGCCAGGAAGTGATGTTCAAAGTAAGAACCAGAGCTCCCTTGAAAAATACCACAGCTATCCTCAGCAACAATGAGGTCCTGAGCTTCTCTGATGATGAGAAAAACCAAATTCTCATCAGGAAAGCAGACGCAGCAAGCTTCTCCAGGAGAGTGAGCAGTGCACCATCTTCCCATCCAGAGCCAGGAAGCGATGCTCAAAGTGAGAACCAGAGCCCTTCCCTCCAAAGAACCACATCCATTCTCAGAGACAACGAGGTCCCGAGCTCCACCTCTGACGAGAACAGCCAAGTTCATCAAGAAAGCCAGCCTGACAAGGTCCTCTAGCAAATGGCCCAAGACAACCAGCAGCTCCTTAACAAGTCCCTGACAGTTTCTAACAGCCTCCAACAGCTTTTAATAACTTATACCAGCTCCCAGCAGTCTCTAAACTTCTTCCTCTCCAGTTCCGCCTCATACTGCTGGCAATAATCCTCAGGTGGGCCTGCACACCCAGCACCATGCTGGTTCAGTTCAGCTGAGTATTACAAATTGACCACTAATTGTCAATCCACCACAGAGGTCAGCCTTGATTCCCTACTTATGACTATCTACAAGGGGAAGGAGAGTCTTTCTTCACAGTACCCTTCATTTCTCTCATTTTATGTTTTTATAGCAAACTAACATAGTTTTATGAATTATGATTAGTCCTCATGTCTCTAATCACATATAAGCCCAATGAGAAGGTAGCTTTTCTCTTTATGGAATTTTCACCGTGACAGCTTGTGGCATGCAGAAGATAACCAATACATTATTTAATAAAGGAAGGGATGTTTTTAATATTCAAACTTCAAGGTGCCAATAATGAAAGGAAAGGACTGTGTGTCATTTACTGTTTGCATAAAATAACATGTGGAAGGGGGTCGAGCAGGCAGGAGGTGGGGTAGATACCTGTGAACTGTAACCTCTTTGAGACAGTTTGCTGATGTGCTTGTCACTGTGAGATCGGCCATACAGACAATGATCAGATAAACACCAAAGGCACATTGTGACTCACAACCTGTAGCAATCTGCCAGGCCCCTTATTGACATGAACAGCTCGGAAAACCAACCTACTGTGGGTCAGGCTTACAGGCAGCTGGGCTGCTGTCTGTGGGACTTCTAGGGGACTGAATAGTAACATCAGCAACCATCAGCCAAGTGGCCAGGGTTTGAATAATAACCATCATCTCTCTAATTTGTGTCCCTGCTTCCAACTTAGGACCAAAAGGGAAGGTCAAACATGTACCTCAGCCTACTTCCCTGGGTGCCTAACTTCTTTGGATGCCACGTACAGCCGTCTTGTCTATGTGGCCTCTCCAAGGGGACCCCTGCAACCTGCCCTTCTCCCCCCAGCAGACGTTGCCAACTCTGCCTGCCCAGCATCTCTGCCTAAATAGAGATGTGGCTGGCTGCTCCCTTGCCAGAGGAGCTCAGAAGAAACAGCCTACACTTCTTTACCTGACTGATCTTTGTTTATGTCTACACCACCATGACCAAAACTTCCAGAGCCTGCATGACATAAAGTAGGTGCTCAACGAGTATTCTCCAGATGAACAGGTAACAGAGGAGTACCACTGAGGGGCATCCCACATGGAGTGATGGCATTTATTTTTATTTGCCATGGAAGAAGGGGGAGGGATTGTTGCTCCCATATGCATCTACTTGGGGTTGTCCAAGACCATCTCTACCACATGGGAAGAGCTAAAACTGGGCCACGCTTGGCAAAGACAGATGTCTTGCTATAGCTTGAGCGAGACTAGGCATAGAAATCATGTCTATGGTGACCCAGCCAGTGCTCTGAAAACTGATTTATCTTTATCTTCCTTGGCTTGAGCTCCCTTGAAAAACACCACATGCAATGGCCATGGTTCAGAAGGGCCTCCCTTTCTCTGCTCCCTACGCTGTGAGGTCTAGGGCAGCTCGCCAGGAAGCTAGGGTTTAGAGACAGAACTGCACTGAGGGACAGCCTGGAGCTGCCAGCCCAAAGTCTCTGTTCAACAACAAAACAAGCAAGAAGAAAAGAGGGCTGTGGCCCCTGTAGGCAGCTGGCAGGGAGCCCAAGGGTTCCAGAGTACTGGCTATTATTTCATGCATTCTACAAATACTTCTGCTTTCCTGAGAGAACTCATGAAAAGACAAAAGACTGGAGATGGAGAACAAGTCTAGGTTGAACACAGGAAACATAAAAATGTGGTCTGCAGATCAGAGTCAGATATTAACAAGGAGTTTGTAAGTGACTCCTGTTCAGCAGAAAATAGGGAAACAGGTGGAAAGTCCACACAGCAGTGTCTCAGGAAGATGAACTTGGCAGACAGTGGCCTTGGCTTTACCACTCAGGAAAATTAAATGGAATAGGTGGGATTATCTCAGCTTAATCTATCTTAACTTTCTAGTAACTGCCTTAGATCAAATGCAGGGAGATAAATGTCGAAGAAGCAAAAGAAATTTCAGAGAAGCAAAAACACAGTCTTTTATTTTGAATAATGATCATTTCTCATAAAATATTACAGATCCATTTTGCATCACATAGCAAACTACTTTATCTCTTCTGAAAATTCAATCGGAGGTAGTTAATATTATCAAGGGGAATAGTTTCAGATCTGAGAATACCAAGGTAATTCACCTGTTGTATTCTTTTATATATATTTAGCAAATATATAACTAAACATCAGGCCCCTTTATTTTAAAGACACATTTCAATGGCAAAGAAGAGAGAGGAGCTTGCTCAATGACCTAACGATTCTACTTGCATTAAAATTTGGAGTTAGATCTAGAAGATTACTTTCTTGGGTGGCGATGAACTGTATTCAGAAGCAATCAGAAACTCATACCAGATAACTCTCTTCATAAATGTTTTCTGAAGATACTGTTGTAAAGGGGAACATTAATTCTTTAATCTACTACAGTCGGTTTCACATATTAAATTGCTGCTCTGAGCTTTTGGGCTGCCAGTAATGAAAATCCTGAGAGCTGCAAACTATGCATCCTCTGAGTCTAAACCCTCACAGCTCCTCTGCAACTGAGCATTTAAAACACATTTACCAATAGTCACTCTCAGTCTCTGAGTTAGGTCAGAACACTGTGATGATGTTACAGATTATATGAGAATGAAAGTTTCTTGGAGAATTGTAGTTACACGTGCTCTAGGCCTACTTAAAAGTACATAGAAGTTGGCTGCAGTGAACCATGCATATAATACCAGCACTCTGGAAGGCTGAGGCAGGAGGATGGCAAGTTCCAGCCGAGTGCGAGTAACTTAGTGAGACTCTGTCCCAAAATAAAAGAATAAAAGACAAATTCAGCATGTAGCTCTATGTGAACATCCAGGGTTCAATCCCTAGTTCCAAGAGGGGAATAAAAGGTCTATAGACTATATTACCACCTACATTGTTTCCTTCTGCATTTATGCTATAGATTTCTGCAAACTTGTGATCAAATAAGTGGGTTAAAGTAAAGCCTTTCCAGCAGGTGGCCCTGACTGTGTCACCTCCCTTTCTGAGCTTGTTCCTCCAGGGAAGACCTGTGGCGCCACATCCTGGAAAGCATGAATGGGAGCACTTTTTAAAGTTCTAACTTAGCATCTCTACATGACAAGGGTTAGGGTAGAAACTGGATAGAAGCAGTGGTACAAAGTCTGAATAGTAGACTGCATCAGATAAACAAGTCCTCCATCCCAGGACTTGCTGATCTCCAGGGCTTCTGGCTTGGTAGCCATGCCTGGGGACATCACCAAGGCTGCTGCCATGGTAGGACCTGCTAAGAGGGGGCCACTCGGTCCCATTCTGTATTCCTGGATGGACTGGGATGTATTCCTTCATAATGCTGTGCTCTGTTTTCTTCCTCTGTAAAAATGAAACCATAAAAGGCTTATGCTCAGAGCTTTGCTGTTAGCTATTAAAAAGCCAGTGCACCTGGTCACGCATCCCAAGGCTGCCCTGCGTGGTGTACACATGATGTGACCAGGATCACCCGGTGAGTCCAGCAAGTCCCTCACATGCCTGCTGTTTCAGATCAACCATTACTATCATCCCCTTTGACTCTCCAACTGCCCTGCATACTAAGTACTATGTTTTAGAGAAGTCAGCTCACTGCTTTTCAGTCTTCGTATGAACTCTGTCCTAAAACAATTGTTCTAAAAATGCTCCTATTTCTAAAATAATTTCTCTAAAATTTGTTGAAGTCCTGCTGAATGTTCTTTCTCATGGACAAATTAGCCTCCTTCCAGTCATAGAACTACGCCTTTCTCCCACTGAGCTGTGGGTGAGACAAACCTGAGTGAGGTGAGCAGGAAGCACCCAGAGGCGTGGCACCCAGATACCGGCTCATGTCCTAGTCTGTCTTAGAGTGCGACTCGGAAGTGGCAAATCAGATTCATTAAAAGGTTGACTTGAAAAATGGAATCAAACTCTGATTAAAAATGTTTCATTGCTTCAGTAATGAGGACTGGCTTTGCCTATCATTTTTATAGCAAACATTTTATAAATTCCATGAGCTAATTCTGCAATTTCACACATTTGAGAAATACAGATTTCAATTGCAAGTTAAATGATTTCTTAAAACATAATGTACTCGAAAGGACAGATTTAAAAATCAATAACATTTTGGTATTTCCAACCCTCTCCAAATATATGTTATTATGGGAATCCTAGCAAAAGGGTTACAAGTATAATCCGCAGTGACTTGCAAGACTTAGTAAAGTACTTTGTGTGTGTGTGTGTGTGTGGAGGGGGTATTTCCCAGAAATTAGGAAAGTAAATGATTCATATTACTCTGTAAGAAATCTTTCAGTGAGTCAGATGGCTTTTACTTTCTTAAAAAAAAACAAGAATTAGTTTAACAAACTATAAATTATTAAAATACTTCTGTTGAATGTTGTCTAAATGTTCCATGATATATAATTCTGAAGATGTTCAATAAATTCAGTGACTTCACTATAATAAACTCCTGTATGTAGGCTATTTTTCTTACTACTTACACAAATAAATAGGAAAAACCATTCCAGTAATAAATAACATATATTGAAAAAACAGAAAAAAATTGAAAGAAAAAGCCTGAAGATATTTCCTGGGTTTAATATCTGAGAAAAATTTACTGTGTGTATTTAAAACTTTTCAAAAGTTCTAATCTAATTTGAATGATTTTATATTAAGTGATTGTAATAATTCAATTAGGAGATTTGATATATTGTTGTTATAAGCAGAATATTATTAGCTATTTAAATTATAAAGAAAAAAAGATGTAAATATGCGGGAATGTTTGAAGTTCAGTAATTTAGAAAAACCCTATCTCTGGTTCACTTCAATATTAATATTTTTTCTTTCTAATCGACAGATACCATTTTTATTTATTATATGGTGTACTTAATGTGGACTATATGATGTTCTGTTATGCATTATAAAGTGATTACTAAAGTTAATTGTTTCTTTTTTATTCTTGGTATTTTACTTTTTCTCTGTTTTTGTCTTTTTTTGTTTTTTATTTGTTTGTGTTTTTTTATGTCCTTTTCTTTGTGTTTCTTCCTATTACCTTCACCTAATCCTGTCAATACCCTTCTACGCCTTAATTGGATACTTGGCCTCACTCTTCTCTCATCCTATCTCCCATTGTTTATTTTCAAAGCTTTTTCTTTCATTCTTCCATTTGAAACTCCCTATATCTTTACTAGTATAACCATTACAGTTTATTAATCTTTTGATATTTAACTCTATTTCATTACTGTTGAATTCTTTTCTATTGTTAGTGGAGGTATAGTGGTAGAACTTAGTAGCTATTTACTGTATGCCAATATTTGTTTTAAATTTTATACTATAGTCACGGATATCTTTTCTGTGGTACATTATTGGTTCTTATGGTTTGTCAGTATAGTTTGCCTTGGATGATACTGTTGCTACTGATCTGCTTGCTGTTGTTAGGCTACCATGGTCGTGGGTTTTTTTTTTTTATTTTAAAAATAAAAGGAGGAAAACATTAACAGACAGATAACCTTTTACAAAATAGCAAAAGAACAGTACAGACAATACAGAGTTACAAACAAAGTGGTAGGAAGTTAACAATGCTTGTTGTATTATGTATTGAT
>NW_004955496.1:6537102-6645536 GCF_000276665.1 Chinchilla lanigera | reverse complement strand
TGCTAGCCATTCTTACTGGGGTAAGGTGGAATCTCAGTGTTGTTTTAATTTGCATTTCTCGAATGACTAACGATGTTGAACATTTTCTCATGTATTTGTTTGCCATTTGTATTTCCATGGTCACGCTGTTAATGTGCTTTCTCTGTCTGCCAATACCCAGATTACCTTTGTGTCATTCACTGTACTGTGGTGCACTTGGGTTTGCAGCCTAGAGGTTGTGCAAAGGCTCTCTGGATACAGCAGATGCTGATCTTAGGTTTGAGTAGTTGTGTGAAAAAGTTGGATTCCCAAGAGTTGCTCTGATAGATGTTCACTTCTTCTCTCTGAAGAGAGTTAGAATGAAATCCTTAAAGTAAAAGGAGAATTTCTAAGGATGATTGCTATTTCCTGATCATAAGCATGCTGGACTAATGAACAATCAATCCATAACCTGTGGGGATCAATACAGTAGGAAGGGAAGAAAGCCTTGCATGGACAACCCTGAGCTCTGATCCAACTTGGAACATGCTACTCATCTGTATCTCTTTTGCAGGGTAGTGTTGAACTTCCCCGACAATGTCATGTCATGTGGAAAGGATTATCAAGGAAAATGTTGTCTAAGCCTCTTATTTACAAATGAATTTTACTAAACTAAACTGAATAAAGCTTAAGAATTCCCTGTATCTTGCTTACCTTCAGCTCTTCCTTGTTCCCTGTTCCCTAGTAACCTTGAAAGAGTGACTTCACTTGAATTGCTTCTTATTTACTTATTTTGAGATATTGTCTTGCTATGTTGCTCAGGCTCCTCTCAAACTTCTGGGCTCAAGTGACTATCCTGCCTCAGCTTCCCAAGTATATTTCCCTCAACTAATATTTCAGTTACTATTGCTTGGTAAGTGTAGGTATTAGATAAAAATATTAATGTTATTTTTAGAGAGTGGTACATAAGTGATATTCTTGAAATAGAGAACACATAAAAGAGAGATCCTATGAAATAATATTGAGAAACATTCATGAGTGAAACAACCAATGAAGAAATATTTAGAAAATAAGAAGTTACTACACTTTGCTTTAGTATCACTATTTCTTCTAAGATTCCATTGTGCTGCTTTGAAACAGAATTTGCTGGGATGACACCCCCTACAAAGCTGTGATTTGCCTGCCCCAGAAGTGCCTGAGGACAAGTCTGTGGCAGAAAAGTCTGGGAGAAAAAGAAAGCCAGGGACCTCATCGAGACTTGTGCCACTATGTTCCCTCCTCCAGTCTCCTGGAGAGCAGGACTGCATTGCTTATAACCACCTCATAAAGATGTTGACAAAACAAATCAACCTATTTCCTCTTAGAAAGACATACTGAGAGGACAAGTTGTTTATGTACTTAAAAAATTAATTGCTTTTGCTGCATGGACAAAAAGATAGATTTTCCTGCTCTAGTGAAGTGACTGGCAGGTGTGCATGGATTCTGAGACAAGGATGTGATCTCTGTGGAGCAAAGGAAGTTTTGGACGCGGGATGACAGACAGATGATGGATGTCAGCAGGTGTCAAGAGCGCTCAGGCCCAGATCAGGGAGAGATGTGTGGGAGGCTGGCTCTGCTGTCGTAGGCACCAAAGATATATCATTTCAAGTGTCTATCAAGCGGATGCCCCTGTATGTTTTTCATATAGTAACCTAGATAAAAAGTCCCTGCAGGATTTTAAACCTCTTTTCCGTTTTGTAAAATTCAATTTACCCTTCCAATGGGAAGCTTCCCTTATTACTATGAATGACAACGGGACAGCAGCAGAATAACAACAATATTCTCTGCATCATCCATTGCCATCCTGTGCCATGGTGGCATCACTGAGTGTCACACAGTCCTGTAAGAAAGGGACTGTTACCCCTGCTTATCTCATTCCTATGGAAAATGGAGGCTCAGGGAAGTTATAAAACCTTGCCACTGTCATACCAAAAGGAGAGGACAAAACTCAGATTCAAATATAGGCATGTGTCCTTGCAAAGACGGACTTGCAACCAGCGTATTGTTTTCCTTTCTTCAGAAAGAGCAATTTTGTAGTGCTTTGTATAGTGAGAATTTTGACTTGTCTATCTGCAAAAAGAAGAGCAGACATAAATCTCATGAGGTATATTGGCTTTAGTTGCTATTCACTGTTCTCCTGGAAAATATTCCAGGAAAATCCTTTAGGGAAGCCAAACTGCATGAGAAATATTTATGTGTGATGGCATATTTCTTCATTTAAATAGAAAAAAAATAACAAAATAACAATAAAGCTCAAAACAAAACAACACAAGAACAATAAAAGCAATACAGGATTTCAAAACAAGATGATAGGAATTAACAACAGTTGTTATATTACATATTGTTATTTTCATCGAAGTATATATGATAGAATATTGACAAAACATGATTACAAAGCATTCCTCTTCAGTGGAAAACAAATCACAATTCTTCTTCGATGGTATATAGTACAAATGTTTTTGCAAAGAAATTATTTTTAATGTTTCCTGAAGTCTGCTTAATTTTCCAAACTTCCAATACTAATTCTGGATTATTAATTATAACGGATATGCTGCTGGGCCATGTGCAAATTAAATTAATGAATTATCTCTTTATTCTTTCCTTCTTGTTTTTCTCCCAGCTCTCCAATACACCCATTTTTATACTCCTATTTTAGATCTTTTATGCTCCTGTTTTATTTCTGACGTATTTAGCCGTAGCTTTGCTGCACGTGGAGTGAAGGAGGCACGCAGTGACAAGATGTCTATGCAGAGCCCGATGACGTCATATGTGTACATAAGCAAATAAGTAATTTCCATCCATGTTAACGGTGTCTCTATGCTCAGCCTCAGAAATCCTTCTCAGTCATGAGAACAGTTAAAATATATAATGGACCAAGCCAGTTCATGCATGCTTCAAAAGTTAATCCCTCAAAGATTTGAATATTGATTCATTCTCGGCTAAAATTTTAGGCCTCTGAAGGAACAGCTTTTACTTTTTACATTTTTCAGTTTTACTTTTTAAATTCAGCAAGATCCTTATCCTCAGAAGTGTGTATACAGAATGACCTTTCCTAAGTGTATATACAGAACAACTTTCCCGGAACCTTTTATTTGTAAAATTATTTAAGTATTTGGCCTACATCAGCTTTTCTACAAATACCTTAGAAGATAGGTTCTTTTATAGTAGTGATTTTCTGTTTAAAATGCTTCAAAATTATCTAAAATGAGCTTCAACCAACTGAACACAATTTTTTTTTATTGTTGAATCAACTAATAGAACTCCTTCAGAGTATAAATAAATAAAAGTGCAGTAGATTTGAACAGCAGCAGGTAAGGCTAACCACACCAAAGCCTTTAAGGTGAAAGACATGTGTTTAAGCTATGCTTTTATTGTTCTTGGGGACCAAAATCTCTGTCAGATGAAGAGAGGTAAGGAATTCTATAGGTAACACAGCCTATATTGTATAATCAACTTGTCAACATCCTTAGAAAAATGTAGTTATTTGATGAAAGCTTTAAAGTGCCATGCTTTAAACATGACGTGATTTAATGACTGTTTTACCCAAAACGTTTGGGCAAATTTTGACAGTTATAATCTGTGGTTGTAAGCACAGACATTAAGCATGCTGAATGAAGTTTGGTTGTGGTTACCTGGTTCTGCAGCTGAAGGGAGGAGGACCTGTAAAGGAGTACGAGGAACTCTAGGGGAAGTAGAAGTGTTTGAAACTATTATCATGGTGGTAGTTTATGGGCATACATTCTATATTATAGACTTTAAATCCATGTAGGATATTGTGTGTAAATTATATTTCAGTAAAGTGGTACATTTAAAATTGCCTGGGACAGTTCTTGACTGATGTAATTAAGAGATGGTGAATAGATGCTCGCAGTTCTCCCAGAGCAGGAGACTCAGGCAGTCCTTCTTCCTGCTGAGCACTCGCAGGCCCAGTCGCCAACAGCGACAGCACTGGGAAGCTTGGTAACACACACCGGTACTGGTTTCCCTTCTTCCCGTTCTTTCCTGTAGGCTGTTAGTCTTTTTTTTTCTAGGGGTCTCCCTTCTCCTGGGCACCCAGGGTAAAAACAAATTCATCTTTTCTTCAAAGTCTCTATGCTGTAAATTTAGCTGATGTTACAAATGGTGAAGGTCTGCCAAGATCTTCCAATCTAGAAGGTATTTTTGAATGATGCCTTCAGGGAAAGAAGGTTTGTATTCTGCAGATTGCTGTCTGTGTTCAGTTGAATTATTCATTTGAAACTTTCCCAACTTTAGGTTTTTCTTCAACTTTATTTTGTATAAATCTCTCACGATGTTTAGAAATATTTCCAACCTATCTGTGTGAAAGTGCTCACTTGAACTCCTGTGTTGAATGAGAATTTGCAGACTTGCAACCTACTTTAGTGGTGAGTGAAACTGGGATGTGTTTTGTGCATTTCATTTAGGAATACTAGTTTGCACTTTTATTTCCCCAAGGCCAAAACAAATGGGTACTGTGTCTCTTTTCATCCAAGGAGGAAAATATTCCTCAGCAAAGCTTGGCTTTGGTTTGTTATTAAGGAATCATTTTAAAATGGTAAAGGATGTTTTTTTTGCAAGAGTAGTTTGAGACCAAACCTTAGCTATAGAACATGAAGCCAAGAGGTGCTATATCCTGGTAAAACCAGTTCGTGAGAGCTGAATGTATCATCTCCTCAGAACTTGGTGTTCGAAGACATCACACAGGCGGCTTGAGATTGGCAGTAGTGGTGACATTTATACCATGGGAAACGGCAGATTCTGTACCCCAAGGCCTCCATCTGGGTACTTGCACAGCTGGCCATTGGTGTCACAAGCAGAAGGTAAAGGCTGCACAGGTGCCACCACTCACAGCTCATGCCCCCTGCGTGGCAAGTTGCTGAGCTGCCTGGACAGATCGAGTGTAGTTGGCAGTAAGAGGAAAGGGAGACCTCCTCTGAAACTTCCTCATTTTGCAGTTCATCATCTAGAGAGATTAAACGATTTATCTAGAACCACACATTTAGTGGTAGGATTGTGGCTTATGTCAGTCTCTTGACTCCCGGCTACCTGGGGAAAACAGTTTTTAAATTATCCAAAATCATGAGGCAGCCCTGGATTAAAGAACTCACTTTTGACTTAGAATCCTAGCCAAAGCTTTCCACATATCTAAGTCCAAAGTTTACCTTCATGCTGTTATGTTGGCAGATCTAGGCATGTCTGTGGGGATGGTTGTTGTTGTTGACAACTTCAGGTGTTTTGGAAGTAAGCACTAGTGTATGGAAATAGGCTCTCATGAAGACTGCAGGGCAGTTCTATACCTTTCCTGAAGTTAGTTGTTTTTAATCTTATGCAGTATACTATATCTAATGGTAAGAGAGCTATACAATAGATTTTAATAGATTAAGCATCTTAATGCTTAAACAAATGATGTAAAATTTATAACGATACAGAGTATATGACACAAGAAAGATTATCCTTGAAGATATCAGATGTCTAACACCTTTGGAAAAATATATATAAGCAAACCATAAACAAACCATTTTTCAGAATTTGGGCTCATGGTTCTAAAAGAATTTTGATAAAATTACTACAGCTTTTCAGTTGATTAGCAAAACAGGTGCTTTTTGGTTTAATTCAACCATAGAGGATATTCTAAAACTTACTGTCACCAGTTGGTTAGCACATATAAACATGTTTCTAAATATTTACATACTGCAGAGAAAACTTGCAGTGTGGAATGAAAATACTGATTCCCACGATGGGATTATAGAATGAGCAGCAGCTCACCCAAGAAAGGTTTCCTCAAGGGCATAATTTTTTCCTTTCCTTGTCTGCAGGCTGTGTAAGTTCCTATTAATGCTGATTAAATGGAGTTAGAAGGTCCACGTGTCCCCCTCCTTCAGTGGTAGTATTTTGAGGTACAAATACTTCTTAGTACATGAGGGGAGAACAGCCACCAGTTTTCTCAGATTTGTAAAGAAGTCTCTGAATCTCCAAGTCAACGTGAGGAGAAAGCTCATTAATTTCATTTGGCATTCAAAGTTGCACATATATCCATGTATATGTATGACTTATATTTACATACATATTTACCAGACTGCGTTTATTTAGTCTTGACAGTCTGAAGTGGTGGTGACATTTACACCATGGGAAATGGCAGATTATATACCTCGAGGCCTAACATTCTCAGGCTATCATTTGTTTGAGCTGCCTTTCTGGTCTGTTCCAGAGTGATCTTGTTCTTTAACCCTTAGAATTTTGGATGATCAGTTTTAGAGTTGAGTGGAACAGAGCACCAGATGGTGAACAGTTACTTCAGTTTTTACAAATCCTTATTTTTCAGCTTCCTTCTTTGATCTATTTACTCATACTAGTCAGAGAAGCAGACCCATGCCATATACAGAGATCTTTAGCAAAGCTGTCTCAGGAGAGATGGCACACAGAAATGTAGTGACTGAGAAGTCCCTGCAGCTTACATCCACAACAACCAGAGGGAAAATTTCAGTCCAGACTAAAGTCCTGAAGATCAGGTACCCACTGGTGTGAATCCCAGGCAAAACTCAAAGGTCTGAGAATGAAGAGGAAGGGGAGATGGCAGCTCCAGCTCCAACAGAGGGAACACATTCACCACCACCACCACCACCACCCCCCCGCCAACTGGTGAGGGTGATCTCCCCTCAGTCTAATTTTTTCTGGGAGCACCCTCACAGGCACATTCAGAAATAATGTTTTTGCCCTGTCTGGGCACCTTTTAGCTCAGAGAAGTTGACATAAAATTAACCATCACACTACCAAAAGTGTTGCACAAAGTAGTTGCATCTTCTATCAGGAAAATCACTTTGGCAAAAAATATTCAGTTAAAGAAGGAGAACATCTGTCTGTACACGAAGATAGCATAGTCTTTAAGCTTCTTATCATCAATCTATGAAATAACAGGAAAAATTCTCTACCTTAGTGGTCAGTGCTCCCCTTGAGTACTGACACCTGGTTATTTGTGCTTGTGCGTGTGTGTGCTTGCATGTATGTGTGCGTGCATGTGTGTATGTGAAATGTGGCTATCATTTTCCAAAACTGATTTTAAGGTTTCTGTCTGGACATAAAAATAATAAAATACCTATTGTCATTTGACATGAAGTTTTTTTAAAAATTTTATTGTAAAGATAAAAGAACAAAAATATATTAACACACATACATTTACAAAATAACACAGAAAGAATACAAGCAATACAGAATTCCAGACAAGGTGACAGGAAATTAACAAGGTTGTTGCATTACATATTTATATCTTCAAATGCATTACTCAGATAAACAAAACTTAACAAAGACTGATCATATAATTAAACATTAACTATTTCTTTCAATAAAGTAATAGAAGTCAGTAGTACAACTATGTTAGCTATCCTGTGTATACATATATACAGAACTTTCCCCTTCTTTCTTCTCTCTTTTCCCTCATCTCAGTTGTTCTTTCCTTTTGAGCAGTTTCCTTTCGTTTCACAATATCTATCATACCTCCTAGATTTTATTCACTCTTTCAGGTTCTTACACTAGTGAGACAATACAGTGTTTACACATGTGGGTCTGATTTATTTCACTTATGCGTATGGTCTCTAGTTGTGTCCATTTACCTATAAAAGCCTCAAGTTTATCTTTCTTTATAGCTGAGTAATATTCCATTATATAAAAATACCACAACTTTTTTATTCATTCCTCAGTGAATGGGCATTTGGTTGCTTCCACAATTTAGCTATTACAAATTACACTGCTATAAATGTGGGTGCACACATATTGCTGTGATATGATGTTTTCAGTTCTTCTGGAAACTATCCAGAAGGGAAATAGCTAGGTTGAATAGGACCTCTAGTCCTAGTTTACTGAGGAATCTCCAAACTGATTTCCATAGTGATTTCCCTGTCTACACTCCCACCAGCAGGGGAAAAGGGTTCCTTTTTCTCCACAGCCATGCCAGCATTTATTATTGGTTGATTTCTTAATGACAGCCATTCTTTCTGGGGTGAGATGAAATCTCAGTGTTGTTTTAATTTGTATTTCTTGAAAGACTAATGATGCTGAACATTTTCTCATGTATTTATTTGCCATTTGCATTTCTTTATCTGAGAAGTGTGTATTCATCTCAGATGCCCATTTTTCTATTGGGTCTTCGAATCTGGTGGGAGGGTGCTGGTGTTTTCTAATTTTTTTTATATGTTCTAGGTAGAAGCCCTTTGTCCAAAGGACAGTTGGCTAAAATATTTTCCCAATTTGTGGGTTTCTTTTTTTACTCTCCTGGTGATTTCTTTAGATATGAAAACCTTTTCAGTAAGATGAGATCCCAGTTGTTGGTTCTTTCAAGTATTTCCTGTGCAGTTTAGTTTTTGTTCATGAATGCTCTCCCTACTCCTATGTCTTCAAGATTTTCACCTGCTTTCTCTTCAAGTAGATTTAGTGTTTCTGTTTTAATATTGAGATCTGTGATCCATTTTGACTTGAGTTTGGTGCATGTTGATAGACTATTTTCAGTCTTTGGCATGTGGTGAGCCAGTTTTACCAGCATTATTTATTAAAGAGGCTATCTTTCTTTCAGTCAACTTGTTTGGTCCCTTTGTCAAAAATAAAGTGACAGTGTATTTGTGGTTGTGGCCCCTTCTTTCTGTCTGTTCCACTGATCCTCAGGTCTATTTTTCAGCCATACCATGTTGATTTTATCACAGTAGCTTTGTAATGTAATTTCAAGTCAGGGATTGTGATGCCACCTGACTTGTCTTTTTTGCCTAGGATTGCTTTTGCTATTCTGGGTCTCTTCTGGTTCCAGATGAATTTTAGGAATGTTTTTTCTACATCTGTGAAGTATGCTAATGGTATTTTAACTGGAATTGCATTGAATCTGCACAACAACTTTGGCAGTAGGACCATTTTCACAATCTTTGTTCTTCCTATCCATAAGAAAGGAACATCTTTCCATTTACTGAAATCCTCTTAGATCTCTTTTTTTTTTTTTCAGAGTACTGTAGTTTTAACTGTACAGATCTTTTACTTCCTTTGTTAGATTGATTCCTAAATATTTCAATTTTTTGGATGCTATGGTGAAAGGTGTTGTTTCCTTAATTTCTCTCTCAGTGTGTTTGTTGTCTGTGAATAGGCAGCTCAGGGCATATGGAGGGCCCACACGCACACAGACTGCAGTGGTGGCAGGATCACAGACTGCTTGATCTACTGTCCACTGGAAGCTGATGGGATGTGCCTGGCTCTCTTCGCACTCAGCCACAAACTATGATGGTAGTGGATCATGGACCACCTGGTCCAGGGTCCCCAGGCAGTTTAGGGTGCACTCAGGGCCCAGACATGGACTACAGTGGTGGCAGGACCAGGAGCCACCTTGTCCAGGGTCCCCAGGCAGCTCAGATCATGCCTAACCTGAAGTTTTTACCAAGGAGCTGATGAATGGCAGGTGGTTCTGGTGAAGCCCAGCCTTGAACTTGGACAGCAGTAGGCAAGACTCATCATGGAAGAAATGCCAGGGAGCCTTACATGAAAGCTGCAAAGGACCAAAAGGATGGCACAATTCATATTTCAACAGGAAAGACTGCTGAGGATTCTTTCCTATTCAAAAAGAGAAACATGGTCTCCTGTCTGAGCTTATAAACAAATCTATTCTACTTTTCCAGCACACCTGCTTCTCCCCATGCTGCTGAAAATGCAGTGGACACAGCCCCAGGAGAGCACTTGGAGCTTAAATCTGACAAATACCCTAATCCCTCCCAACTATTGGAAAAGAATCTGAGATCTCCATGTCACACTCCTGTTACTGAAGCATTTTTATGAAATTCAAATAAAAGAAGTGTACTTCTTTTAGAAGGAAAGCAGGTGTCCTGAGCATAGATGGGCCCAGCGGGATCCCTACTGCAGGGGCGCCCTAGAAAGCAAGGCACAGTGGAGACACATGTGGGCCCTGGGATTGGAGTCATGGCTTTGAACATCAGGAGGCTGGATTCTGTCTGAAATCCCTTTCAAATGGATTAAATCACTAGGGAAGTGGGTTGCTACAATGACCTGTAGAATCCTTATGACTTCTAGAGATTTTCTGGTGTCTTACCATTAATGTAGAGGAATCGCCTTGTGAAAAGGCATAGAATGGTGGTAGAAGACAAGGACTTCAGAGTCAGAAACAACTGCACTCACATCTGGCTCTACAGGTGGAGATCTTGGGTAAGTGTATTAATTCAGAACTCATATCTGTCCTGTTTCTTCATGGAGAAGATTAGAATGGTAACATGGGCTGTCTTTTTATGGGGATTTATCAGGATTGCATGAGTCAACACAGGTGAGGTCCTCAGTCTAGAACTGTGTACTTGGTAGCACTCTGCAGGGCCTCTTGCTGTCTGTCACCTGTCCCGTGGGTGGGGGAAGTTGAGAGGGTGAGGAGAGTCTTTGTCATGGCCTGTGCATTGTCAGAGAAGTTGTCCTCACTGGGCTTTCTTATCCACACAATGAAGGGATAATCTGCTATGCTTAGTGACAAGAAATAAAGATGTCTTTAATATATTGTTGTATAACAGTGATGAGCACTGTTGGGTATGATTTTAGGAGCTTCATGGGCATTGACACTCTTAATCTTTAGAATAACCATATCAGATAAGGACTATTTTTAATGTTTATTTTGTAGATGAAGAAATAAAGACAAAGGACTTAAGTAACTTGACACAGAGCTAGTAGTGGCTGAGCTGGGAAATACATATATATACACACACACATATATATATATATATATATATATATTTCTTCTTTAAAAGAAAAACAATTTTATATAAACATAGCTGTCCCTCAGAATCTACATAGAATTATTTCTAGGAGTCCCAATAAATACCACAATCTGTGTATGCTCCTGTCCCTTTTACAAAATGGTATGGCTTGGCATATAAATTGTGTACTTCTTGTGTACTTTCAATCACTCTAGATTATTGAATAGTTGTTAGAATGTAAATGGTGTGTTTGAGGTTGCTACAAGGTATTATATCATGAAGAAAGACAAGAAATAAATGTTTGTCCCTGTTCAGAACAAATGCAGTTTTTTCCCAACTATTTTCTATCCAAACTTCTTCAAATTCACAGATATGGAGAACCCACTATATGTTACACACCACACACACACACACGCACAATGTCTGAAAAAATATTCTTCAAAGAGTTTACAAAAAGAAATGCCTCTCCAGGGTAAAATTTAGGGAGGCCTTTCATTTCCTTTTCTAGTTTGTTGACACTTCTAATTTTTCTACCTTGTGAATAGCTTATCTAAATAACAAAATAAAATAAAGTAAAATTTTGGTTTGTAAGAATAATTCATACTGCTTGTAATCCAAAGCACTGGTATATCAAAGTGGAGAGAGAGAGAGAGAGAAACAGCGGTCATCATGCGACAATATAACATTCCGCATGACATATTATGTGTATTGAAAAACACTGCTCATTTACCAAGTTAAAATTTCTGAGAAATATTTACTCATCTTGACAAATACTCATGGACCGGGTTACTTGCATTCCAAGGTTTTCCTGTCAATTATACCAAAATAAATACGTTGCACTGGTGAGCTTTGCAGTCCCTGGAACGATGCCAGGTCCATAGAGAAGCTGATGTTTGGCTGTGAGAGGCGGGCACCCCTACCTGGACTCCACAAGGTCCCCAGGAAGGAATTTTCCATGCCCACTTGCAGGGAAAACTTTTGTCATGACTCCAGCATGACCTTTGCCCAGGGTCAGCAATCAGTCCCTTGGGGAGTTCAATTCCTTTCCATATGAATATCAAGATGTCCCTTTTAAGTTTATGACTCAAGGTTCTTTCAAGGCAGAGCTCTGAGGATGAGCAGATACTTAGATCAGAAGGAAAGAGGTGGATGCAGTTTTCCCATGACCCTCCTCGTGTCTATAATGTGGGGAGCTTGAAAAGAAGGACCAGACCCCAGCAGACAGCAACCATCTAAGGGATGGCAGGGGAGTGTGCTAAGACACACTGGCTGGCTGCAGACCATCTGGGTTTTGGATAAGTAAGGGAGACATTTGTAAATGCTTAAGAGTTGGTAAACAATGAGAGAAATGGATTGAATGCACTCCCCTGCCTTGGTAAGTGATCTGCATACATTTTGGAGGAAAAGACACAGCCCTGCTCCCCTGAATTGCTACTGCTCAGGAAAACAGCTGAGCCAGCATAGTGGAGCGTGGACATCGTGCTTGCTTGAGAGACACTGACTTGTTAGCACAGCTTCATAACATCCATTTGTTTAGAAAGAATAAATTTAAAACTATTTAAATGGAGATTAAAGACTTCCCAGACCAAAGCCAATAAGGTAAATGCGCTTGCTGGGTCAGCAGTGCAAGTGAATATTCATGTCACAGTGGAAGTGGACCTAGTTGACCAGAGCCACCGTGATGAGTCCTTGTCTTCTAGATAATGATGCTGCTTGTTAGCACTTCCTTGGCACACCCTGAATGAAAACACAGTTTCTTAAAATCTTGATCAAATGCTTGCATATCATTAATTCAATATATATTTATGATAATTTCTTATATATTAAGAAATCAGTGTTCTTTAATAAGGGAAAAGAGAAAAATAATTGGCATTTCTATATCTCTAAACATAGGGATAGCCACCCTTTCTTTCTCATTCTGAGGGACATTTCTGATAGACTTTTTCTATGCATAATTTGTGTCTGCCCAATGAAATACTGAAAGACAATGTATGTCAATTCTTATAACACAGGAATCTTGAACCACAAATTTTTTCCAGTATCCATTATTAACTAATGTAGTTATGATTTTCCTCTGAGAAATTCACTGAAAAGTGAGTATTCCCAAACTAAAATGTTACACAGTGGGTGCCCGAAGGAAGATTAATGGAACCAGGTAGCATGTGGTGACAAGGTCATGCTAGCAGTTGTGAGATCAGGTTGTCGCCATCTGTTTTCTGTGCGATGTCTTAATAAACACCACCATCCATGGGGTGTGACCACCGTTGGACTCCCTGGTGTGAATAGATCAGGGTACTCAGGCTTAAGGAGAGAATTGTTTCTTTCTCAGGTTACCATATGGAATGTTTATGATTTGCTTTAAAACAGTAGCCCCATTTTAAGTTTCTTGGTGGGGATTTTTTATTTTAATTGCAAGGAAAATTGGTGGAAGAACTCTGGAGGAAGGAAAGGTTAGAAAGAAGAGGCTACTTAGAGGGAAAGCAGACATTAAAATTCAGAAAAAATGAAAGAAGGACAAGAAAAAGGATAATTTTTGTCAAGAAGGAATTCAATATGGAAAATCCTAGTTATGGGTTATATTTAATATAAGTGACATAAGAACAACAAAGAATTCTTATGATTATATTCTCATTACACCCACCCACACATGGTTAACATGTGTGTGTGTTTGTGTTAATACAGAGAGAGGCATAGACACAAAAATATCAATATATTATGCATCAGTACATATTTATGGGAACTACTAAATAGCAGATAAAAGTTTTGTTCCGATAAAGGTGATTTGATCTGTCCATAGATTTTTTGAATAAGAGTTTTAACTTGTTATAGACCAGTGATGGTGAATCTTTTAGAGCTTCCAATGATACCAACAGCCCGCTGTGGCATGTGTGCCATAGGTCCCCCCCACTCTCATAGACTGTACATACTAATTCAAAATGCAGTGAATCTGTCAGTTATTTAAAAATAGAGCTATAATAATGCATGTCACTTATCTGGAGTACCATTTGCCTACTGAATGTAGGCATAAAATCAGATTGAATTAAAAGGGAAAGATCTGCATGGGATAAAAGATACATTCCGGGGTTTAAATTGTGGACCTTTTCACTTTATTCTTCAAGGAACGCCCCCACCACATTCGTCACTCTTGACACGTTTATGACAGCTTTGGTGATAGGAAGGCAAACTCACAGAGATATACTGAAGGGCACTGCTCGAAGAATAGCAGTGAGACCTAACTAACTGACTAATGAAGGGGAGATGTCACAATAAATGTTACCACAAATAAAAGTAAATTTGGCCCATTATTTTTGGGGTCATGATCTTGCCTACCTCAGTTGTACCAAAGTGAGTACTAGCTTCTCCAACGCTATACTAAAACTACTGCTTTAAACAATGAACTTTAGCCACCTAGAAAATGCTATCACATTTATTTGTTTAGTAAGACAGGAAATAAACAATCATTTCAAAAGTATTTGCAACTAACAATGTGAAGAAAAATTAAAAGTTTACTCAAAAAGTACTTGTGAAATTTATTATTTGGAAAATCCTTGTGCAAAATAATTAAACTTTTGTAATCATCAAAGAAACAAATCCAAAAACACTTCTTTTTATAACCCCTTTTCTTTTTCTTTCAAATTCCATAGCTTTTGACACAATACATTCCGACACGTGCTTGCTGGCCCACTTCTCATGTCAAATGACTAGAACACAGGCATCCTGGCAGGCAGTTTAGGGAAGTCTATGGTATGCAGTGCTGGGTTGGTAGTGTGGTGTGACAGCGTTTTTTGTTTTTTTTTTCTAAGTGAGCCAAAATTTCTATTCATTCATTTCTTGCATTTGAAGTATTCTTTGATGATCACATTCATCACTCTTGACAACCTTATGACAGCTTTGGTGATAGGAGGGCAAACGCACAGAAAGGGACTGAAGGGCACTGCTGGAAGAATAGCAATGAGACCTAACTAAATGATGACATCCTTGGCCTGAGATTCTTTGCCATAGTCCTTAACCACCACACAACTGCAACCAACCACTTTACGGGCTTTTCCCTCTGGGTCAGCTTTACAGATGCCTACCCAGTCCCCTAGCTTCTTGTTGTCATCAACCTTAATTTGGTTGATTTGGTGTTCAGCACAAAGGGCCTCCACTAACTTTACACACATAGGCTCATCGCAGCTGGAGGCAAGCTCGCAAAGATGGGCTTGGCACTTGTCTAAGGCTTTGATGGCTTTGCGAATTCTGCACGCTAGGCCACTGTGGATGAGGGCGGTCCTCAGCACCTTTTGTAAAGCAGCACTGACATCCATTACACCTCCAGGAGCAATGCTTTCCTCAGCCAAGGCGGCGGGTTACCGGTGAATCCGAATCTTGAACAGACTCCGTGCAACTCGGCACTGGCAGGGAAAGAACGACAGCGTTCTATCTAGTGCCATGGGCACTGAGCTCTCCCTGCCCTAAACCCACTTCAAACAGGGTGAGGAGGGGCACACAGAAACCCTGCATCACCTGTGTTATAGCGTCCTGTCTCCTGTGAACCACTCTGATTCAGGTGCTTCACACCTATGCACCTCCTTTTCATCATTTTTTTGCTCAATTTAATATTTCTTGGCCTTGTTCTGATTTGGTGCAGTGCTCATACTGCTTGAAGTCCTTTGCTTTAAAGGATGTGCTGAAAGGAAGTACATCTCAGTAGAAAATGTAGTCAATCCATTGCTACTTTCTGGTGCTTTGCCTTTGATATGTGTTCACAGGAAGGAAGGTGGAGCCAGAAGGAAGTAGCTCCCTTGGGAGATATGGAGGAAGCCTCTTTGTGATGAGCAGGGGCCCCATGAGGACTTCCTGTGCCTCCTGGATGGAGCAGGCCTCTGGTTGGCCACCGTGAACTCTGGGTGTCCCTGCTCTGCAAACCTCAGCCAATTTCCAAAGAAATCTCCTCCCATAATAGTCATGACACTGACTACTACAGAAAAGATGACAACAAAACCACCGGGGCATATCCTGAGCTCTGAGACAGCAGGGAAACAGATCTGTACCTCACCATCCCTGTGTGAGATGGAAAAGAAAAATTTAGAACAATTTCAAAGTCTGGAGTCTCTTTCTTCAAAGATGCAATTTGTATTCATAATGGAAGGGAAGTAAACACCACAAAAGTCTTCGTGTGTTTTCTTTCCCTTTCTGCAGGTTGTTTCTTGCAAGTACCTGGAAATCAACTAGCGCTTAACCCTTTACACTGCATGTGGCTGCTTTCTTGGAAGGAGAAGCCACAGGTCCTCTTGAGAAATGAGTAACAGGGTAGCTGCATTTATGTATAAGGAGGCTTTTGCAGAGACATTGGTAACTGTGGCTGAAGACCTGGCTTTTGCACAGATGGTGGTGCTGACTGTTGAAGCTCAAGGACTTGCCCAGCTTTTCTCCCTTGCTCTACCAGCAAGCGATTCGTGCTGCTTGTAGGGCACCAGAAAGTGACCCTTCTTAACAGGGCAGAGAGGTGTCCAGTCTTGCAAAAATAGCTCTCAAATTCAGAATGCCAGGTACACTATTGCCTTTCTTATGAAGTTATTTTAATAAACAAAAATCACTTTCATATAAAAAATTCAAAGTAACCTCATTCATGCTATTTTATCAAATCAGATATTGGGGCTTATCATCTCTGAAATCTGGAATAATTTAGGTATTTCATGTAATAACAAATGGAAGCTACAATTTTAATTTTATTTGAAAACAATTGAGAATCATTAGAAATAATTACAGAGCACTGATTGCTCTAAAATTATAATTATCTCATTTTCATTGCAAGAATTTGTAATTATTGAAGAAATAAATTCTTCTTCCCCCTACCCTTCTGGTTCTTTGGTGAGAGCCCAGTAAATTGGACTGGAATAAAGAGAAATTAGTAAGAGGAAAACAAATGAAAGTTTACCAACATGTACACTGCTCATGAGACACGCAGGAGCACTGCAACACGAGCAACTCAGGGTTGGTTAGGAGTTGGGCTTTGTAGCATCACAGCAAAAGGACCGTGTTTGGGGGAGTGAGGGACGGAGCAGCAGGAGTCCTCAGGCAGCAGGTCTTGGGGAGGGCAGGGATGGCAGCTGAAAGCTCAGCTGTGCAATTCACAGGCTGATTCCTCTGGTGCATGTCTAGGCCAGAAGGATCTGAAGTTGTTGCTGGTGTGAACTTCTATCCCTTCTGGGAGAGGAGGGAAAAGGAAACCTTTGCAAATGTGTATGTTATTTTTGTGCAAATGGAAGACTCAGAGAGCTTTTCTTACATTTGCTTCTTTTCAGTTTTCTCAGGTCTGGTTAATCCTTTTCCCAAGTGGCATAATTTAGGTGGCAGATTCTGCACCCCACACATTATGAAAGACCACATGCTCCCCAACCCCTCACACTTCATAGTGTACTCAGGAAACAGTACAATTTCTGCTGGTTATTCAGATGACTCATGAAAATAATTTTTTGTTTTAGGATAACAGTCTGTTCGCTGATCAGAGTTCACCACTGAACCACAATTTTCTGCACAGATTCACCCCAGGGCTACCACCCCTCCCAAGTGTGTCCCCAGGCTCTCCCTTCTGAGACACCGCAGCCTGCCGATCCTCTTCAGAGTCCTCAGCCCAAATAGGCTTTGCTTTATGCACTACTTGGTAAGAGTTTAGAGAACTCAACAGTGGCATCTCAAAATAGATAAATTAAGTAAGAGCTTAGGGGTGTAGGACTGGGGATGGGTGATTGGGGATGATGTTTGTTAGGTGAAGATAAGGCAGAGTTCACATATACAGCTGTGGATTGGTGAGCTCAGCAGAGCAAGGGATGTGGAGTAATCTCAGTGAGCTGCTGTTGGTCTTAGGAAGTTGCTTTTCTCACTGGTTCATTGCTGTGTTATTTCATAGAAACATATTTGATTAAGCTGGCAGATAGGTTTTACTTAACTGGCCTCTGTGTTGTTTGATATAGGAATACAAAAGTGTATACCTTGTTCTTGTTCAAAAGCAAGTTAAATTAAAGTTACAGTGAACATAAATAATACTAACTAATCTTCAGTTTGGGTTTAAAAATGTTCCACATGACATTGGGAGAACATACTGCCTTATATTTGACCTTTTTCAAGTTTTGGATATTTATAAAATATTGAGGATGTGTCAGTTTCTAAGAAATACTCTCAGCTCCACAAAGTCAAAGACTCTTTTCTATTAAAGGCTTCAGAGAGCCACACATAGCAAGGGCTCAAGAAGTCCCACTGAATTTCCTTTTCTTCAGTCTTTAAAATTCTGTGGTCTTTTGTATTTAAAGGCAACCTTGTTTATTCTGAGATTTAAGTATTTACTACTTACTGTCTCATTTCATGCTTTGTTTTCTATCTGCCCAACAACTGTTGTTGTAGTTATTATAATCACAATGCTGTAGCACAAACAATTTACAAACGGAGTTGAATGAATGCTAATGTTTCATAATTAAAACTGAATAACTACATAAAAGTTTCAATAAGAAAGACTTTACATTAATTATGTATTTATTTGAGTATTTCAAGTTAAAAAGAAATGCAGTTCTATTTTTTCCAGAAATTAATTGCCCCTGGTATGAATACCAAAGTTCATGATAAGGTTAGCAATTGTTAGATTAGGAAGACACTGAGGCAAAAGAAGAAAAAAGTGGTTTTAAGAAAGATAGGATTGCCTTAAATAGGATTTGGATATATATTCTCACAACCCCCAAAATAATTATAAAACACTTGAAGACAAGAAAAAGCACAGAATTTTTTCATATGTTGGTGATGATAAAAGAATATTAGGCAAAAACTGGGAGAAGCCATAAGAAAACATAATTGGAGAAAATTTTATTCTGAAATAGTAGAAGTGTGGAGAACTAAGGGAAACCGTTTTTTCATAAACTCCAAAGCCTGATACCAAACTGTGGTTTTCTTTTGGAAGTGTTGGAAATAAGACTGTCACGTGTTAAAAAAACAACTGAAAATAGTGTTCAGATGGAGATGAAATAGGGCCTGTAGTTAGATTGACTGGTGGAGAATTTCATCATAACTCAGAAAAGAATCTGAGAGAATTTGGATGAAATGAAAGCACACATCTTAGACATTTTGATGAATATGTTTACTGGATTTTATGACTGACTGGATATAAGAAATGGAAAGATAAGAATAGAAGATAAATCTAAGATGTTTAAAAGTAGTTCCAGAAATGAGAAGTTTGGTCACTACTAAGCAGCAATCTCAGGCCAGGAAGGGTATGGTCATTCTTCCCTCTGTGGGGAGAAGGTAGGTTGGTCACATGTGGTTAACAGAGGGGACTGGGTATACATACTGCTTGACTCTACTCCCAGCCAGCTACCTACACCCAGCATAGAGCTCAGGGGTCTGTCTGATTTCCCCATCTGTCAGTGTGAGCAGGGATACACCCTGGCTTGGATGGTTATCACAGCTTGGAGTGTATAGCAGAGGAGAGAGATGAGCAGGAGATGGAATCTCAAAAACCCAACAGATCATAAAACTAGGTGGAGAAAGCTGTGACTCAGGGTACACAGAGAAACACACATGGAGAAACAGCTGTTGGAGTGAATACAGCTCCAGAGCAGAATCCACTCCACTGAATGACTCTGCTCAGCAAGAAAGGCAGGCAGGACACAGCACTCACACAAAATGTGAGTGTAGGAATAGAACAGGACTTAGTAGTGACTTACTATCCTTCCCTTACATCTCTTGGATACCAGTACTGCAGGCTTTGAAAAAAGAGCGCTAATTCAAAACCAGTCAGGAATTTTTTTGACTCATCTTTATGCTTTTGTTCTTATTTTTCTTTTCATTTTCTTGTGTGTTCTTTTCTGTTAATTCTATCTGATTCTAACTTCTCTTACTCTTTAATAAGATCCTTTCTCTTTTCTCATCTCTCTCTTCTCATGTTTATTTTCTTTATTTTTCAAATTTTACTTATTTAATTTTTTTCTTTCCTGTCTCTTCCATTTTTGTGTTTCTCTTAAGCTTTATTAAGTTTTAAACAGTTTATGCTATAATCTTGAATTCTTTTCATTGCTAATGGTGATATAACTGTTGCATTTAGTAGACATTTATTGTATTTCAATATTGGTTGACCTTTGCATTTATATTATTATGGCAGATCTCTTTTGTTGAGAGTGATACAGTGATGGCTTTTATTTTCTTATGGTATGTCAACATCCAATTTGTATTTTACTCTTGCTTTTGCTAACTTTTTTTGCCATTGGCAATGAAGGCACAGTTTTCATTATTAATTCACAGTTACTGTATGCCAATGTCTGGTTTGTCTTTGTAGCATCAACATTATTGCCATTTATTTCCGGAGAACTGGGTGTTTTGCTAATTACACTGCACCCTATCTTTCCCAAATTAACTGAGGTGTCTGGATCTTGAGACAGAGGTAATGGCCTATATTTAGCCATACCAAGTGAGACTTGGAAGTGAGGCCAGGAAGTGGGACCAGAATGATATCCAAACTGATGGGCAAATAGGTTAGCAATTCAGAGGAGGGGAGCTTGGAAACCTAAAATTGAACTCAGACTGCAGTATAAACAAGATAGTGAGATTGCTTTGAATTTGTGTTATTGCAACTATGTTGGGTTTTTTGTGGAGGTGGAGGGTTATTTTCTCTTTTTCCTTTCCATTTTTCTTCTCCTCTCTTAATCAAGGTAACCCTCACCAAAATTGGGCACAGAGCATCGTAAAATAAGCTAAATACCAACATATTGATAGATTTTGACTCTAACACTTTCCACCAATCTCCAGCTACTTCCTTTACTCTATGCCCCTTCTTGCACTTCCACAAATGTTGTCTCAAAGCCCCTCAACACCAATCCTTTACTCTGGGTAGCAAATAATTTCACAAGAATCTCATCTCCTGTCTTTTATTCAGCTATTGATATTCCACTTCTTTCCTTCTCTTCCTACTAATTTATCCCCTTCCCTTTTCTCTTTCTTCCTTTTTTTCCACATCCAAGTCTACTGGTTAGTAACAATGTAATGCAGTATGTATGAGACATTCATAAAAGGAGGAAATTGCTGAAACAAGTTTTAATGTACATGACTATCGTATGCTTGGATCTGTTGATGTTGATATAACCTTCTGGATTCTACCCTTGCAACAGAGCAGCCAAGTCTGATCTTATTAAACTGAGTATGTTCAAGAGGTAGATACAAGCAGAGAAGAACTTCTCCATGACACTTCACAGTCAAGATTCCAGAAGTCTAACACAAGGACAGAATCTTAAAAGCCATTAGAGAAAAGCCATGAATCACTTATAAAGGTAAACCCATTAGAATTACAGCAGATTTCTCAACACAAACCTTAAAGCCAAGGGGATTTTGGAATAAAATATTTCAAGCCCTAAACAACAGCAATTTCCAATGGACAAATGTATCCTACAAAACTATCTTTCAAAATTGATGGAGAAATAAGGTATTTATTTATTTATTTATTTATTTATTTATATCGGGAATCACACTCATGACCTTGCATTTGCCAGGTGGGCACTGTGCCACTGTGTCTCCCCAGCCCTTTTTTATTTTTTATTTTTTAAAAGAAGTTATTTCTATGACAAGAGCACTTCAAAATTTATGACCGCCATTCAATATACCATCAGACATCAGCAATACAGTTATCGCAGCTATTCCTAAATACATTTATATTTTACCTTCTTTCTTTCTTTTTTCTTCTTTCTTGTATTGAAAGGAACAGTTAATGCTTAAAATTTTTTATGTGCTGATCAATTTTGCATGCTTACATCTGGTAATCTGAGCAATTGCTTTGAAGGTAACCATATGCAATGGAATTACCATGGTGAATTCTTACCATCTTGTCTAGTGAAACTCTGTATTATGTCTAATGTTTTATCTAATAATTATTTTCTTATTCTCTTTAATGGTTTGAACAATCTTCCATTCTTACATCTGGTAATCTGAGCAACATAGTTGAGGATGGTGGTATGTAATATAACAACCACTGTTAATTCGTATTATTTTGTTTTGAAACCCTGTATCACTTTATATATTCTCGCTTTGGTTTGTTTATGTTTGTGATACTGGTATGCTGCTATTGTTCTTTTTAGTTTGTTTTGTTTTTTTTCTCATTTACTACTCTCTTTAAAATAAATTCAAAAAAATTTATGACCACCAAGCCAGAACTCCATAAAATTCAAAGGATACTTAAGACAAGGGAGACAATGACACCAAAAGGTCTGCTGGGGTGAATATAGCAGACTGAGTGAGTAGGTAAGCAGAAGGGAACAAATGAATCAGCAACAGAGAAGCAGTTCAATGGCAGGAATAAGTCAATACATTTCAGTAATAACTCTCAATCTGAATGGTCTTAACTACCCAATCAAAAGATGCATATTGGCAGATTGGGTCAGACAGTAAGCCCCAGTGGTATGTTACATGCAAGTAACAAACTCAATTGAAAAAGGAATTCATAGACTGAAAATCAAAAGGTGGAAAACAAGATTCCATGCAGCAGGATCTTGAAAGCAAGCAGGAGTAGCTACCGTATGGTCAGATAAATTGGATTTCATGCCAAAACTGGTCATAGGAAGCAAACAAGATCACTGCATATTGGATAAGAGAAAAATTCAACAAGAAAAGATAACAACTATAAATATGTGTGCATCAATCTGATGCACCAAATTACATAAAACAAACACTACTGTTCATAAAAGTTCAGATAAATGTCAATGCAATCATAGTGTGAAACATCAATAATGCCACTAGCAGGTGTTGAGCTTCCCCGCTGTCACAAATAGACATATCAAGTATATGAAAATTCAAAAAAGAAATTTCAGAGTTGAAAGACACATTGGACTTAATAGATAACTACGTTGTTCCATCCAACAACACTAGAATACATATTCGTCTCAGCAGAACATGACACTTTCTCCAAAATAGACCACATACTAACTTATAAAACATGCTTAAATAAATGCAACAACAGAAATTATCCCATGCATTTTATCAGCTCACAGTACACTGAAAGTAGAAATCAAAGGCAAAAAACCCCCACAGAAATTATGCAAGCACTTGAAGATTAAACAATAGACTCTTGAATAATCAATGGGTTACAGAAGAAATCAAAGAAGAAATTAAATAGGTCAAACAATAATGCCATGCCAATAATGCCAATAAAGAATCAAACAATAATGCCAATACAACATACCAGAACCTATATGTGGGGCATATGACTAATAGAGAATAAAAGATAGAGGGATGCAGCAGGCAGGACAAGGAAAGGAATGTTAAAAGAATTGAGATGTGTGATATACATATGCCAAGTCACCATCATTAATGCAAATAAACATTTTTAAATTTAAAAAGAACAAAGAAAGCCATTTTTGGCCTTAGAGACAAAACCTTCATTTAGGGAAAGTAAAATGCTAATAAGTTTAGAAACACAAAGGTGAAAAAAATAAAAGCAATGAATGTAGATACAGATAATACATCAGGAAACCAGAAAGAGAAGTAAGGATATTTAAGGCATGGATGTGCTTATGGGAGGTCATGTTAAAACTATCGTATTAATAAAGGAGGGAGAGAGGGTAGAAATAGTTGAAGGAGTGCACTGAGTTAGAAAATGGGGCCAGCTTCTGCAGCAGTTGGAACAAATGGGATCTAGATAATAGGAAATTGTTTTTCAACAATGGTTGTTATATTGCATATTATTGTCTTCAGATTATTTGTTCAGATTGCCAGATATAAGCATGCAAAATTTGTCAAAGAAGCTAAAAGGAAGAAAAAAAATTAAGCATTGACTGTTTCTTTCAATAGACTAGTAGAAATCAGCAGTATAATTATCCCAGCTATCCTGTGTATACACATTTATATATTTTTCCCTTTCTTCTTTCTTTCTTTTCTCCTTTCCTTCATCCTAGTTGTTCTTTCCCTTTGAGAAATTTCTTTCCCTTTCACAGTATCTATTGTACCTTTCAAATTTTATCCACTCTTTCAGGTTCTTACACTAGTGAGACAATACAGTGTTCACACATGTGGGTTCACACATTTACCTATAAAAGCCTTAAGTTTATCTTTTTTTACCTGAGTAATACTCCATTGTATAAAAATACCACATCTTTTTAATCCCTTCTTCAGTTGATGAGCATTTGGGTTGTTTGCAATATTTTATTATGACAAATTGCACTGCTATAAACATGGGTGCATGTATATCACTGTGATATGTTTTCAGTTCTTCTGAAAAAATACCCAGAAGGGAAATTGTTGGGTTGAATGGGACCTCTAATCTTAGTGTTTTTGAGGAATTTCCACACTGATTTCCACAGTGGTTGTACCAGTCTGCACTCTCACTAACAGTGGAGGAGTTTCTTTTTTCCCCGCAGTCCTTCTAGCGTTTGTTATTGGTTGCCTTCTTGATGTCTTTAGGAACAACAGATACTCTTTTAAAAAAAAAATGGATAATATGAGAGGATAAATATAAAGTTGATATACTGAGGAAAAATTACTTTATAAAAAACTCCCTAGACTTTGTGTGGGCTTGGCAGGATGCTCACTTCTTATGGAATGATGCAATGTTTTGGAGTGGAAAGAGAATGGGACAGGAGAGGTTTTACACCATGACAGCATAAATGAACATAGTTAATGAGGAAGCATGTGGAGTTTACTTTCTTCCTTCTCTTTGCTGTCAGAGCTGAAAGTTCTTTGTGAAAAGCTACAAATAATTTTTTATGAATAGAGAAGTCTTTGGAACAGGCCAGGTCAAGACCTGAAGCACCTTGAAAAGTAAAAAGTTAAGAAAAATTTGAATTGCTCATAACCCCTATAGCCAGGTTAGTCAGCAAAGAAGATATGATTGCTGATAGAGTAAGGACAAGAGGAACACTGGCTTGGCCCTGAGACAGAGTGTGGGAGACTTGCGGATAGGGTGAGTGGCTTACATAGGAAAATGCTCTGATTCTGCAGTTGATTGGTCTCTTGTGTTCTAAGGAGGAGACATACAAATTATTCAGGCAAGTTCAAATTATAAAGACCTAGAGTGCTGGGGTTTGTCCTAAGGGACATTTCCTGCTGAGTGTGAACTCAAAGACAGATATCTCCGCCCTGTACCTGAGGAGACCAGCAAGATGAGCAGCTGTGCTCAAACAAAAGACCCTGGCATGGAGCTGATGGGCTGTCCAAGTGTCAGAAGGGACACCGTGCTCCGTCCTTTGCAGACACTGGAACTGCACTATGAAAATGAGATGGGCTTAGCTGTCAGGTCTTACATAGTTTGCTCACAATAGGCACATCCACTTTAGTGCCATGGATAAGCCCTAGATGAATCCATTCAAATGATTACTTGCATCTGTGGCCATACCTCCCTGAATGCACCTGATCTCATCAAGTCATTACTTGGGGAGGGTCTTTATGAATCCTTGGAAGGAAAACTCACTGGAAGATGATTCTCTGCCATTTGGACATGAAAGAGTTGAATTCTTAAAATATATAAATTGAACACTGGATAAGTTGTGCCTAATTTTTATCCATCGTGGAGAAGTGGATCAAAAGTACAAAATTAGGAAGCAGTTCTTGTTTTTGTTTGGTTTTTTTTTTTTTGGCTTTTTTTTTGTCTTTTTGAGACAGGGTCTCACTAGTGAGACAATACAGTGTTCACATATTCATCCTCAGAGAGGAGGAAAAAAAGGGTCAATTTAAAAATCACATGTTTTGGAAGTTAGGAAATGTTTTAAAACTCCACATGAGAGAAGCCATGCCATTTGGAAGTTAGGAAATGTTTTAAAACTCCACATGAGAGAAGCCATGCCATTTTTTTGAAGGGTTCAGGGTGGCCTGGAACTCACTTTGTAGCCCAGGCTAGCCTCGAACTCACAACGATCCTCCTGCCTCAGCCTCCTGAGTGCTGGGATTACAGGCGTACACCACCACACCCAGCTTAGGAAGCAGTTCTTATTGCAACAAAAAAGCTCATGTACACATGGTATTTAGACCACAGGCTTTGTTTTGACAAGTTATGATTTAAGTTCTGATCCTCTATGTGCTGGTTGTGTGGTTTCATGCAAGCTATTTAAACTCAGAGAGGTTAAAGGGGACAAACAGCATCAGCCTTGAGATTTCCCCCCAAGTAAAACAGACAGAGGATCTAGTGTGGTTCCTGGCTCAGCGTGTTATGGGCATGGTGATGTCATGCTGCCTACTATTGTGCTTACATCAAACACTATATTAATCATTTTAACATATTAGATGAATCTATTTCAGTTATCTTGCAAACTTGGGAATTGAAAAATGGAAATTGTTTTCTGTGGCTGTTTCTTGTCCATGTTCATTGATTAAAATGTGTCCCAAAAAGGGTTCAAAAATTTGTCAATGTTGGAAGAGAAGTTCTTCTTGCCTACTTTTATTATCTCCTTTTATGCAGAGAAACCTTTACTAGCAGGATTCTCCTGGCCTCTGTCCTTGATGGACTAACAACTTAATGTGCTGGATGAGTTTGGCAGTAGCAGATGTGTGTGTGGTCTCCAGCAGGTTTGCTCCTGGAGAGGCGAGCTGCAGGTGAGAATACCTTTCCTATCCTATGCACACTGTTCTGTAAGACTGTGCTGCTTTGAGAGGCTCATTTGCTTGGGCTGGTCTGTCTTATCCTGAAGTTCCATTTTAGGCTTCCCACTCGCCCATGCATTGACACCCATTTCTCACTTTGATTTGCTCATAGAAATTTTAATGACCTCTTGGAAGTATTCATCCTCAGAGAGGAGACAATCAAAAGGGTCAGTTTAAAAATCCACATGTTTTGGAAGTTAGGAAATGTTTTTAAACTCCACATGAGAGAAGCCATGCCATTTTTTTCAACTGAAAGCATTTCATATGGGACATGCATGTCACATCAAAGCAGCCAAAGTCACCAGCTGAGCCACGCTGTCATTCTTGTCAGCAGCTGGAGATTTACAAAAGGCGCATCTGCTTTAGTGCCATAGATGTACCACACTACATCCTTTCATAGTAGCATACTTATTTTTGCTGGGCGTGGTGGCGCATACCTGTAATCCCAGCACTTAGGAGGCTGAGGCAGGAGGATCACTGCAAGTTCGAGACCAGCCTGGGCTACTAAGTGAGCTCAAGTCCAGCCTGAACTACATAGCGAGATCCTGTCTCAAAAAAGACACACACACAAAAAAGCATACTTATTTTCAGTAGGCACAAAGAAGGTTAGGAAATAGGTAAGGGACTCAATTAGCCATTGTTTTATAGGTGTTATGTGTAATATCTATACATTTCCAAAAGTTAGAATCCCATTTTATAGATGTGAAAGTTAAAACTTGTAAGGTTAGAATTCTTCATCAAGACACAAACTACTAGATTTTCAATCTAGGATTTTAAAAACTCAGGTCCAACCTGTACTGTTCTTCCTATCCTATCCACTTTCTCTTTAGAATTAGTATGCTATGAATTCAAATCTTGTTCTACTTTTATTTCCTTGCCTATGGTGTTTAATTTGACTTTCATATTAGTGGCATCTGTTTACTTTAACCTGAGGTGTACAGAGTTCACTATAATTCCATTTGTAGTTTTTTATAAAAACATGGAATGCTCTGCTATCATGACTTCCTCATAATGACTTTGCTTTTTGTAAAGCACACTGCTGAACACAACAAATGTGAGGATCAGAAAAATTTTAAATCCTATATTCCTTAACAGTGTACTTTGTTTTAGCCCCCTTGTATCACTTGAGCAGCAAACAATATAACTAAGTACAGAGGGCTAAGTCTCAGGCTATAATAACTGCAATTGCCCTTTAATCAGGTGAGACAGATAAACATAACACAGACATTATTTTCCAAGAGGATTATTCAAGAACTAGTGCCTCACAAATAAAATCAGTGATGAGGCTGGGTCTGAGGCTACTCACATACCTGGGGCCAGTTCTTCAAAGAGAGGATAGACTAAACACAACAGCTTTAGAGGGTAGACTAAACACATTATTCCAAATTCTATAGATAAATGGCATACAGGAAGTAATAAAAATAACATTGCACTCTTTTACGACTGTTATTTCTGCTGTCTTATAGATAATGAATGAAAGATAGCTACAAATTTGGTGAAACATTATGAAAATTTTGATTAGAAACTTCACAGTTTCATCATCCTTTTTCTTATACAGTTTGCTGTTCCTTGCAATTATTGTATTAATTATTCTCTTTCATTTGGGTGGTTTCCCTGGCTGGGGTCATCCTGAATAACTAATGAAACAGGCTTATTCTACAGGCTTTATTTTCATACAGTGAGAACAAGTACATCCTTTCTTGGACAAACAGAACTGTATCTTGAAACAGAAGCATTGTACATGGGTAGGGTTCAGGAGGGGCTGTGGCACAGTCAGGGACCAGCTTGCCTTCCTTCTGTCCTCTGAAATTTGCTCCCAATCTATAGAATGAAATCAATACAATTACCCACTTAAAATTCATACATATGTTACTAAGAAAAAATTGAAGGTGTGTAAAATCCCAGGCACATTTTAATGACTTCAAAGTATGTTGGAATTATGATAGTACATGGGTCATATTGTTCCAAATTGCATTTAAAACTGTTATTACTTATTGAGTCTCTCTTAGTTACTTCCCTCGTTGCTGGGACACAATACTGGCACTCACAGCTTACGGAGGAGAGGTTATTTTGGTACACATTTGGTAGTGGTTTCCGTCCATAGTTGCTGGGTTCCAAAGCAGGACGGCATGGCAGAGGGGCCTTGCAACAGACAGCTGCTTATCTCAGGAGGAGCCAGGGAGGGACAGAAGCCCTTGTAGGTCACATTCAGTGACTCATGCCTCCCACCAGCCCCCACCTCCTAACTGCAAGTCAGCTATGAGCCCTGTAATCCAATCACCTCCTAAACCCCACCTGTTAGCTCTTGAGGCTTTGAGAAGACATCCAGATAGAAATCATAATAAAGCCTTTTAAAGAAAATGGGGTAATGGAGTACCTCTCAACATAATCATTGCATTTCATCTATTTATCATTATTGGCTTTGCTATTCATAACTATGGGTTAGAATTGAATTTTACTAACATGGCTTATGTATGTGTACATGACAGAGGAGTTTCCCTCTCTGCGAAGAGGCAGGAAGCCTGTGGAACCCAGTGGTGGTAAGAGAAGTGGCAACCCTGGAACCATTTTTCCCAACATGAATTTCTTAGCTCCTTCACCTTGAAAGGAAAGTGAGAGACCATATTTTGTCCTCTCCATAGCTTTGTCATCTTTAACTAGAAGTTTTCATATGATGAGGAGTTTGTCCAAATCCCTTCAATTTGGGGGTCAGAAATGAAGATCCAGGCCGGGGGGCTTTGCTGATGGCCGCAGCCAGCTGGCTGAGTGCCAAGTTAAGACTCAGGCTTTCCCACTCACAGTGCCCTGTGATTCCCTCTAATCCCCTGTTGATTCCAAGCGATTTTGCAGTTGTCATTCTGCTCTCAGATTTGGTTTAGGAACAAAGCTTTTGTTGAAACTGAATAGACCAAACGCTAAGACTCTGTCTCGTTCACAGAAAGTAATGTCTCACCCCTTCCCTCTGTCTCCTGCCTTAGCCGCATGGATAAGAACCACAGATGAGAGGGAAGTCGAGATGTTAGACCTCACAGGTACCTTCAACAGCCCAAACTAAGGCTCTTAAGGGTGTAAATCTAGGTGTGTGCTCTGATTTGGGGAAAGTACCTGGGCAGATTAGGTGCTCCCTATTCCTCATAAGACCCCATGGAGCCTTGACTTCTCATTGGGGACCCTTTTCTTGCTATACCAACCTTTTTAACCATCATCCAGGCCAAATTCTCTAGTTCTTGTCAATTAATTAAGACAAATCCTTATCCATGTATTTAGAGAAAAAATGTTTTACAATCAAATATATTTCTTTGGGCTTTGGATCAAAATATATTTTTAAAGAGAAGATGCTTAATGAAAGGAATCTCTGATCATCTTAGGCTTAACTGTCTTTATTTTCATTTTTAGCTCCTTATATTTCATTTTAAAATTAAATAGAAAAGAACCAGATTTCTCAGAGTTCATAAAAGTGGTGAACTCAACTTGGAAATATTGGTGAGTAGCTGAAATTCCTAAGCAAATGTTCTGGGTCAAAGCTGCAGGACATTTCCCAACTCTAGCTTAGAAAATTTTCCTCACAATGTTTTCCTTCAAGAAGGGAAGCACCCCAAAATGAGAAGAAGGGCAGAGTCTGGGGACAAATGATGACTCATAACCACAACTGCCAGCAGCAGACTGAGCCATTCACACAGCTTGTTTTCCTGGGCCCCATTGCTCATGAATCATCACTGTTTGCTGGTTGGGGAGCAGCACCTTTCAACACCTGTGAGAAAGAAGCGCTGTGTGAGGCTGGCTTCTTGGGGAGCATGCCAAGAGGTTGGTGACATGCTGTCCTTCCTGGAGCCTCACAGCAGAAAGGCTGCATTCAGGTTCCAGGCCTGGGGAGACAGTGGTGCTGCTCCCAGGGCAGCATCTGAACTTGTTTCCCAGCTGTCACCATTGGGCAAAACAGCACTGACCTGGATTTGCTCATGTTGGCTCTGGCTGCTGGAAGATAGAGGGGCACAAATACATGCAATTTTAATGTTATTGACCTTGCAGAGGATGCTTGATGTTTTGAATTCACTCTCTTGGCAATATTTGCCGCTTGTGGTTTGAACTTTCCAAGGAGACTGCATGGATATAGTAGTTACTGGTTTTGCTAGTTAATCTCCCTAAAAATTCAGATTTCTGAAACTGATTCTTAAACCAGTCCATTTAAAAAAGCAGTTATAAACTGAAATGATTTGATCTCTGAGGATATTTAACTGCACTGACCCTTCAGAATTGTTTTGTCCCATCACTGCTTTCTTACAATTGTATGATAAGGCATAAAAGCTCCACACCAAGTCCTATGGAGTTGGTGACTAAGGTGCTTTGCCTCACTGCTGTGAAGATTATTGAGAGACTAAGTCACTTTCCCGGCCCCTAATAATGTATATTGCTTCAATACAGCTTCCTGGTATGAAATCAGGTCATCAGCATTGAGATATTTGGACATTCCATCTGTGTGAATGAGTGCACTGGAGGCTTTCATTAATATATGAAAGCCACAGCGAGTGAAGGGATTCCTTTTGAGGATGGAATACAGTCTCTCCAGTAATGGCTTATTGGCTTCAAATGGAAAGTGGAGGCCAACACAGAACCTATGTTCTCTATAAAACCAGGGCAAGGTGTAGCTTTGGAAGCTTATCTTTCCAAGTCCCATGACAGCAGAAACACTGGCCTCAGGGAGAGGCACTGTCTCTGGATGGACATGAAAAAAGAGTGTGTATTACAGTGAAATCGTCAGGGATTAAATGGAAGCTCAAGTAATCTCTTTTATGGTGAATACATTTGTTTCTGAACAAATGGAAAATGGGTCTTAGAAATATGATTTCAGCTGATGTGATGCTTTCACTTAAAAATCACTTTCAGCCGAGTCATAGTTTCAGAGAGCCAGCACTGAAATCACTTAACTCATTGTGGAGATAAGACTAATATTTATATCTAGGATTTTGTGGGGTTCTGGCATTTCAGAATGTTTTCAGTCCCTGAATAGGTCTGAATATGGGGCAGAGATCTAGCAGATAGGCATGGTGTGGCTACACTACGACAAAAACAGATTTGTTCAGCAGATGTTATCTATCAAGTGGTATGAGGATGAAAAACATCAGCCACACTAACACTTGGTTACCCAAATTCTGAACAGATTCTATGGCAACACAATGTATACTTCATTCATGTCCCTTGGTGTATTAACCACCTTCTTCCTACTGAGACACAATACCCAACACCTATAACTTAAGGAGGAGAAGTTCATTTTGCTTACAGTTTGAAGAAGTTTCATTCCATAGTTGGCTGGCTCCAGGGCGATAGCATCATGGCCCACGGACACGGCAGACAAAAGCTACTCGAGGCATGGATGCCAGGAAACAGAGAGAAGGGAGGAGCCAGGAAGTGAGACAAACCCTTCCAAGTCACTCCTACAGTGCCCTGCCTCTTCCCATCAGGCCCTACCTCCTAACATCAAGCCATCTATAAGCCCTGTGATCCAATCACCTTCAAAACACATGAGGTTTGGGGGCAATTTTACATCTAAACATTCTGTCCCTGGCCCCCAAAAGACTCATGTGAGTCTGCTTATGCAAAATGAATTTACTCCATTTCTAAGAGTTGCCAAAACCCTAACAGTTCCAGAATTGTTGAAAAGTCCAAGTCCAAAGTCCTTCCTGAGACTTAAGGAAAATGCTTAGTTGTGAGCCCCTGCAAGAATCTAAAAGAAGTTAAACACTGCCAACATACAATGTCATGGGATAAACATTCCCATTCCAAAGGGGTGGAACAAAGGGGTAGACAGGAATGAGATCATAGCAAGATGGAAACTCAGTGGAGAAAATGTTACATCTTGTAGCTCTGTGCTCAGAACCCAGGACAAGCTTCTGTGAGATGGGAACTCCAACGGGCTTGGGTGATTCTGCCTTTGTGGTGTTGCCAGTGTTGTAACCATCATGGCTTCCTCTTGGGCTTGTTTTGCTCACAATTTTATACTCAAGGACTCTGCTTGATCTCTTAGGCCTTCTTCTCAAATTTGGGTAGAAACCTCCTTGACCATCCAGCCAACCCTTGTATTCTACATGCCTGTAAAACTGGAACCATGTGGATGACACCAAGGTCTATTGCCAGATTGAGCAGAAGCCTGAATCCCTTGTATCATGGCTGCAGAGGTCTCCAAGTGTCTTGATGACTGAGCACTATAAGCAGAATCATGGAGAATCAGTTCTCTAGGTGGCTGTTTTAGATCATGGTTCTCTGGGGCTCTCATCTCAAAGCGAAGTCCTTTACTTTTGCAATTTTGAGCCTGAAATGGGTGAGACCTTGCTAATTCCTCACATATCCTGCACCATCTTTGTTATTGTCCTGATCCAAAGTACTTGGCTTCTTTCTAATGCTAATCTTTTCAGGAACCAAACTCTTTTCTGCTCCATTGTTGTGGCTACTTTCTTTCTGGCAAAACTGAACACTTTCAAAATGGGATTTTTGCTCTTGGTTTTAGCTATAAATCTAACTAAAAGTCTATACTATACACTGTATCTCCAATATTGGGCTGCCTTGAAATCTGGCTAAAAACTTACATTTACACTATAGCTCTGATATTGGGTTGCTGTGAAATTTCCTCTGCCAGATTAATTACTCTGCTGTCTTTAAATTCAGTCTCCTACAGAGTACACAAATTTTCTTCTAGAGCATAACACATGGTTTCAAGTCCAGGTACCAATGGAGTTTTTTTTCTCAACTGAAACCTCCTGAGTTTGGTCTTTACTATCTACCTTTTTATCAGCATTCTAGTCTTCTGATCTTCAGCCAGAATCTCCCATCAAGCTCAGTTTATAACATTCTAGAGCTTCTTCTCCAGCTGACATCTTCAAATCTTTCTAAACTCCTTTTACAAACTAGTTTCAAAGGCTTTGAACCACATTGTCAAGTGAGACTCCACTTCTCTGTCTTAGTCATTTTCTCATCACTGAGACACCATACCCAGTACTCACAATTTAAGGGGCAGAGGTGCATTTCAGCTTAAAGCTTGTAGAGGTTTCAATCCATAGTTGGCTGGGCTGCACATGGATGGAAGCACCATGCCCAGGGGCATGACAGAGGAGAGGTACTCATGGCAAGGTGTGTACAAAACATAGAGGAGAGAGGAGCCAGAAAGGGAAATATATCCTTTCAGGCCACCTCTTCCTACCAGACCCTATCTGCTAACAGCAAGCCAACTATAGACCCCCATAATCCAGTCATCTTCTAAACAAGTGAATCTTTGAGGACTATTTTAAATCTAAACCACAACACTTGAACATACTTATTCTTTCAGAGAGTATTGGTAGCAATGTTAACAGAAGATTGAAATATTGACCATTTCCATGGAGATATTACTTCCTACTTTATTGCTGTGAGCTGAAGCTTCAGGGCTGATGAAAATGCATGGATTTTTGTGGCCTCTGTTGTTTTCTGAAAATCAGCAATCACACAGTGACGCATCTCAGATAAGTTTCTTTGAATCTTTCTTCCTTGTATGTCTGGTCAGGAACTAGCATTTATCTAAATTTCCCATAATTGTTATCATTCTAAGACTCAGTAAAGTATCTAATGCGTTGCCTGTGTGTCTTACTCTCAGCAAAATATCGTATTTCAACATCACCTGGATTTGATTTTCATTGAGTCTAATAAGTATTAATTTAGCACTAAATACATGGCAGGTATTTGGCACCTGCTGAAGAAACCTAAATCCTTGAAAGTGTAGAATCAAGACAGCTGTTGTGTCTTCAGATAGAGGTCTCCATGTGGACTGCAGGAGACACCAAAGTCTCTCAAATATTTTCTCAAGCTATGAGAATCTTAGGTTTATCAACTAAGAAATACTATTTCTCTTCTCTGAGCTACATGTGTAGTTGTTAAACAGAAATAAGAAATGGTCCAGGGTTAAGAACACTGCATGTACTGTGCACACAGCACTGTGTACTGGCCCAGGACATAGAAGGGGCTCTGTGAAAGTCATTGGTCCCTGTTACTAATTAGTGGCCTCAGGAGGACCCTGTTCATCTAGAAACCCTGGGTTTTGTAGCAAGGCATCAAGGTGTTGATTTGCTTGAAAGTCTGAGGAGTTTCTCAGTTAGATTATGAAAGATCTGAGAGCCAAAACCTCTCACAAAAAGAGAGATGAACACTTGCAGAATTGTTTTGGAGATTGCTTTATAAAGCAGGGACACCCCTGCTGAGAAAAAGAAATGCAAGAGCTCTGCTTCCCTTTGGAGGACTCAGTGAGAAAGCTCTACTAAACCAAATGAGAGGCCACAGCCTTCTTGCCTCAGCTCAGCTCACTCAGTCACTCTACAGTACTCTTGTATGAATGATCTCTACCAGGCATTGTTCTTGGTGTTGAAAATAGAGAAGGAAAAAGACAATTGATAAATATCTCTGTCCTCATGGTACTTGCATAGTAAGTAGTGAGGGAGAAAGACAGGCAGTGTGGTCAATGAATACTGGAAGCGATATGTGGAAAGATGATAAGTGGTAGTTAGCAGAGTAGATCTCCTGTATTGGCTTGGGCTTTCTAGCAATACACAATCAATTATGCAAGGGCATTTATTACAGAGGCTCACAGGAGCAGAGCAGGAGAGTCTGTAACGCCAACTCCTCGCTGCAGGACCCAGGAGCTGTTCTGTCGGGAAGCTGGAAGCTGCAGAATGAGAGATGCCCAGGATGCAGCCCCAGTCCAGATTGAAGGCCTGGAGCTCCCTGGAGAGTTGCTGGTGTGAGTTACATTGCAAGACTGAAGGAGCTGGAGCTGATGCCCACAGGCCAGTGTAGCATCAAAAGGTGCACCCGCTCAATCTCCATTCAGAGATTTTTAAAAATACACACAAATTTCCTGCTTTTTCCCTTTTGATTCCATCCAAGCTACAACCCTATATAATTTTAGGTGCTCCCCACAGTCGTGGTAGGTCTTCTTCCCTCACTTTGTTGATCCACATGCCTCTCATCTCCGGAAACCCATCATAGGTACACCTGAAGTGTACTTTGCTGATAGGCTAGGCATGCCCCGATCCAGCCAAGCTGATGACCACTATCAAGAGGCATGTCTTGGAAGAGTAAGCCTTCAGTGGGTCTCAGCTTTCAGTGGTGGTGAGGGAGACTTTGCTGAGAATATGTCCTCTGAGTTGAAAGAAGGAGGCAGACAATTAGAGTGAAGAGTGTTCTGGGGAATAAAATGGTCTCCGAATGAAGACTTTGAAATGGGAGCTCAGAAACAGGGCTGAAGACAGAGTCTGCAACAGCCTGAGCTGAAAGGAAGAGGCTGGGAGAGATGGCGGGGAGCCAGGTCACATGCGACTTTGCAGACCCCGCTAAAGCTTTCCTTTTTCTCTCAGGCTTGCAAGGATCCACCAAAAGATTTTGAGCAGGTGAGCATCGTAATTTGACTTTGTTTGAGTCTTACACTAAGTGTTGTAGGGCAATAAATTTTGCAAGGGGTGCTCAGTGAGGTTAAGACAAAAAGCATGGAACTGTCTCAGGAAGGAACTGGTTTTTTTTTTTTCTCTAGAAGAAACAGCCCACCTATAAGAATACCCATTCTGCTTGAGTGAGGGAGTTATGACTCATGGGAAGCACTGTGGATTAAAGTTAGATCCTCCTGCACCATGTTGGTTGGAGTCCTGAAGGGAGGAGTGGGAGTGGTACCCCATGCTCCATGCTGCTGGGATGGTTTTGGGGAGCAGTGAGGGATGGCTGCAGGAAGAGTGGGCATGAGACAGGAGATGGTGGGTGGCAGCAGCAGGAAGGCAAGACTAGAAGTAAGGCTGGAGCCTGGAGCTGCACCCAGGGTGGCCCCAGCAGGGGGAATACCTATCAGTATGCATGGCTGTAGAACAAATGGGAACTGACACTGAAGCAAGGTAGTATTTTGTAATAGCAACAAGTAATTTGGGGAACCAGAACATGCAGCATCACTTGCCATAGGGAGGAATGTCGCAGCAGATGCTCAGTGAAATTTCAAAGCTCTGTACTCAAGAGAGAACTCAGCAGAGAGAGGGTGGATGAGTCAGAGCAGCCTTTCGGCTTTTAGAGAGGTGGAGGCAAAGCAACAGGGTGGCCCTTGTGGGTGTCTGAGAAAGAGGTCATTCCTTCCCCACACCAGGCCCTGCAGAAAATATGGGGCACATGATAGCACAGGACAGAGCCCAGTGAGGTGACAAGACCCCAGAGGACAATCCAGAGTGATTTGTCTGTCACAGGTCCAGGCTGTCTGAGTGACTGTGCACAGCTAAATGAGTGTCAGGGAAACCAAAGGGACAAAGATAGAAATGGGGCTGGGGTTGGGGAAAGACAGACAGGGACAGAGGGATGACAGGGAGGAAGAGATGCAGTGGAGTGAGCCTCTGAGAGCCCTGTAGGGTCTGGGGCTGGGTGAGGAGGAACACATCTACAACCACGGGGGGACCCCAGCTACACAAGATGGCAGCTAGCTCGGGAATACGGAACTAATGGTCTGATTCCCCACCCACCAGAAGGGTTAGTGGTCTGGTATATCCCACTCCCAGAGACAAGCCCCTTCTTCCTCCCAAGAGGAATCACATGGTTTCTCTGTGTGATTTCCTTCTCCCTTCTGAGGTAAAAGGGCTTGAACTAAAACCTGAATTTCTTATACAATTTAGTTTCTGAATTGAGAGTTGAACTTTGCAATACATTCATAGATTCCCTTTACAGCCTAATTCTCAAGGTTAATCAGTATGGAAATAGAAAATTTCTTCCTCCCAACAGTTCCTATCTACTACATAGAAGCCCAAACCAGCCACTAGTAAAAGTAAACAAGCAACACAACTGAATGAATGCTTTAGGCAGATATTTCTTAGATTATAAGTTAAGGTTTGTTATTTATTTTTTCCAGTAGTGATAAAAGAAGGAGTGTGTTGTGGGAAGAAAGTCGGCTACTCAAGGCAAGCAGCCCTGGAAAAGGAAAGATGGAGGCAGCAAGGGTCCACAGGAAGTGGAAGGAGAGAGGCCAGGTTGTGCGGAGGGGAGGTAGGGTTCATTCAAGCGCTGAAGGGCCAGGGAGAGGACACAGGAAGACACAGGGTCAGGAAGGCTGCTTGAGACTGGTCATGGAGCCAGTCAGAAAAGGACATGGCCAAGCAGCTAGGAAAATGTTCTTGGAATTAGACAACGTGAATTCATACATACAAAGTAGAGGTTTGTCTCCTCTTCCTTAGTAAATATTTGCTTTACTAATTGTAGTTATTTAAGCTGTTTTTGCCACTTGAGGAAACTATTAGTCATTTTTCTTTTAAAATATACTTTTCTCTGTAAGAACTTAAAAACCAAATTACCTGTTTTAATTCATTAAAAGAGCATAAAAGATAGTCCTCCAGGGCTTTTTATATTGATTTGAAGCTCCTACGTATAATACGTAGATTGTGTTTCTACATAGATCATGTTCCTCTTTTAAAATATGTGGCATGTTTCTGTGTGCAGAGAGCTGGGAGTCGGGGGAGAGAGACAAGCAGGCAGGAGGGAGAGGACAGGAGAAACAGCCGGGCCCGGGGCCTCTGGGCCTTTCCTCACAAAGAGGAAAGATGTGTGAGACCCTTCACATTTCTAAGAAGTCTTTAAATAAAAGAAACTCATTTTCTAATGTTTTCTTTTTTCTCTTTCAGTGTACTGTTGCTTTCTGTAGAGTACGTGGCTCAAAAGCAAGGATAGGGGTTTGGAGCTGCAGGGACCCACAGCTTATGTGGACACATTTTACCTGGAACAGCTTATCAACCCTCTGCTCCAGGCCAGGTCTTGCACTGTAGGATAGGCCCAGAGCAGGACAGGAAGTGGGGTCCTGTGGTAGTGACCTGGGTCCCCCAGGAAATATCAAGGACTGGATCTCTGTACTGTAAAAGGCAAGGTAGAAACCTGCTCTGGAGCTGTGGGAAGAGAAAGTTGGGCTGAAGCTCAGAGCAGAGTGAAGCAAATAATGAGTGCAGTTTACCGTGGATGGTCTTTACCACAGGAAAAGCCCTCTGCCAAAAAGAAAACAAGAAAGAAGGGAAGGAGAAAACCATCTTAGCCACTCTTCTGTTTTGCTACCTATACCTTCACACCACCTTGCAGAACCCATACTGCTCTTGGGTTTCAAGTTTTCTACTTCTTGCCACACTTATTAAAGGTAACTAAGGCTCCTTGAGAAGGCTGTGTGTTCAGGTAAGACCTGTCCTACTGTCCCCAGCCATAGCATTCTGTATTAATTCCAGAGCCTGATTTAGGAAATTTTAGCTTATCTTATCCAGGGATGATGGAGTATGTCTCTAACCCCAGTATCCTGAAAGCCCGAGGTCAGAGGATCCCAAGTTCTAGTGCAGGGAGGGCAACTTAGTGACTTAGTGAGATCCTGTCTCAAAAGTGCTGGAGATGTAGCTCATTGTAAAGTCCCTGAGTTCAATTCCAAGTAACACACACACAGAATGAGAGAGGAAGAAGAGAATTTCCACACCACTTTACCACCTCCTCTTATATCGTATTTACATCAGACAGGAAGTCAAGCTGGAAAGAGCTCCCAATCTCCCGTTCTCCCAATCTCTTCCCACTGGCCATGCTTCTCACCCTGCTGCATTGCTAAGACTTGGATTTTCTGCACCCTGCTTTCATGTGAAGGCAAAATGGATCTTGCACCTCTGCCTAGAGTAGCTCAGCCGACCCAGAGCAGGTCTCTGGCTGGAAATTCATCCCTTGCCCTGGCTGAGAACTTGCTGGGGAAAACCATGAGGCCCTAGAACCTTTCCTGGAGACAGAACAGAGGGTCTCCATGCAGCCTTTGCAGCTTTATGAAGAGAAGGTGGAAAAATATGATGTGAGCAGGTATCTTATACCTAATGAGTTCTCAGAGGGCTACTAGCTCCTCTCCAACCCAATAAGCAGCCTCGTTCTTGCATTGGGTACAAATGATGATGTTTCTTGGAAAATTTGCAAGTCAAATAGTATGGAAGACTGGGAAGAACATAGCAACATATCTCCTTTGTTCCAGATAAGGTTGCTTCCTGGGCCCTTCTCCTTTGACTGATTTACATTTTTTTGAAAATAGACCTATAAGATATCCAAGTAACAGCACATGAAAATGTTTAGAACATATTAAGTGAAAGAAAAATAAAATTCTCCCTGTGCCATATGAGAGTTATTTAAAATTTTGCTCAGAGCAGCAGGGAGCTGACCAGCCACCTGGCACACAGAAGGTGCCCATCAAACCTCCAGAAGTAAACTCTGAATGCATATGAAAAAGACACGTGATTTATCAGGTAGTATAAACATGGTAGAGTCAATGGAATCACTACAGGGGCACAGAGCTTGGTGGGTAGAGGCCCTGGTGACTCATGTAGGGCCAAGCTTTGCATTTCTGTTTCACTTCCTGTCTGCCTCCTCATCACTGTGAGACCTTAGGTCACATCCCGGCTGGGCTCTGCACTGGGGCACTTGAGTCACTTCAGAAGGGGCTGTCTACGGACAGGGACACCAGGTTTGTTCTCCCTGAATTCACCTGGCCACTTTCATCCACTTTCAAGAGAGAGGATGCCCAGATGAGAGTAACAAAACATGCTCAATCAATTGCCAGCCTTTTTCTCCCTCCCTCCTTCACTCCTCCCCTCTCTCTATCCTCTCCTCCTTTCTTCTTTCCTTCATTCATTCATTCCTTCCTTCTTTTTCTCATCTTTTCTTCCTCTCTCTTTCTCTCTCTCTCTCCCCCGCCCCTCCCATCTCTGCAGTGCTGGGAATTGAACCCAAGATTTTCACACTGTGCTACACGCCCAGTCCTTTATTTTTGTTTATTTACTTTCCAGCTTTTACTTTATTATTAATATATGTTTACATTACATAATGATTGCATTCATTATGGGGAGTTGGTACACGTACATAACACATCTCAGTTATTTTTTTTTTTAATTTTTATTTTGAGACCGGGTCTCACTTAGTCTCTAAGTTGCCCAGGGATTGAGTTTACCATCTTCCTGCCTCTGCCTCACAGTGTTGGGACTGTGGGATTGGGTCACCAAGGTAATAGCCAGCTTTTATAGAGTTGTCCTGCACACGCTCTGTGACGGCACCTAGGAGTCTCCAGCTACTGTTCTAATCGTGTAGTCACTATGGGTCCCAGAAAAAGCCAAATCTTGCAGAAGAAACTACCACATGATGAGACTGGTCCAGTTGTTCCATGGTGGTGAGCCCAGCTGCCCACCCCTCAGCAGAAGCCCTGGAGCAGGAGCAGTCATCTCCTGGGACCTGGTGGTCCTTTCATGCCACCAGAACTTCTCCAGAGCCAGCTCTCAGATAGGTCCTGTGATGAGGACCACCATCGTGTGACCAAGGTTGTCCACCCCACCAGCTACCCAGACCCCAACCTCCACCTCTGGTCCTCTTTCCTATAAATCTCAAAGTTTCTGACAGGCCCTTGATGAAGATCTGGGATTCTGTACTTGTCTTTCTAGCACAGCTGCACTAGCTAACGATCCTTTCCTGTTCATCTCCATGGCTTGACTCTGTCTCTTTGACTGACATTTAGGGTGAGATGGCTAGGCATGGTCTCTAGGAACCCCAGGATCTGGGGTTATTGCCCTAAATCTTCTGTAATGAAATTATTTAATTTTATTTTGATATTAGATCAAGAAAGGATGTTCTTAAACACCGACTGTTAGGTAAAATTGTTATCAAAGTATTGGATCTTCTTTATAGCCTCACCTGTTCCTGTTCCTCTCACAGCCATGCTCCAGGGACAGGAAAGCACCCTGGGCATCTGAGCAGTCAGCTGACATGAGGCAAGACCCCAGGCAGGTGTCACTGATCCATAGTGATACTCACCACGCTTTGCCCCAAATGGCCAATATTTACTAATGAACAGGGACCACCTGTTGTCGCACCCATCAGAAGTCCACCCTGACCCTTGGCTCTCCTCAGAAGAACGCAGTGACAGGACCCAGAGAGGCCACACAACAGGAGGCCTGGAAGCACTGTGCTCCTTGGTGTAAGAAAGTGTGTGTTTGTGTGTGCATGTGGGGCTCTTTGTGAACACAAGCACATGCATGCACACATGTGCATACTAAGGAAAGCAAAAGAGACACGCATAAGATGCTTTTGTGTTTAAGTGCTAGCCGTGCACCAGACATTGTTTGCAGTGCTTTCTCATTAAAATCCTGCACTGAAACCATAGGTAAGTACCATTATTGTTCCCATTTTATTGAATAATTAGATCATATGAATAAGGTTTTAAAGCACGATCCTGGTAAATTTTTTGTAAGACACATTATGGAAGGTGTATAATGCACACGTTTATTTTTGAGGAGTATTTATATTGATGAATTATTACTTTTAATTTTATGAGTTTTATTATATTAAACAATGGTTACTTAACAGGAGAATAAAATATCAATTTAAAATATTGCATCTTTAAACTGTAATGAGTGTTTCAACATTTTCAACATCAACTGCTTACCTACTTTCAAAATCTAAAAATAACAACAGAAATAAATTCCTATGTGAGCTATAATTAAAAATATAAACAAAACTTTATAGTGAAAGTAATCTTTGCTTCAGTTGTCACACTTAAGGCAGTCTTCACACATGACAATAGCGCGTTCCATCCACAGGGCTCACACTGACAGCCTGTGTGCTTAGCTTTCTTTCCTGTTTGGCAGGCCATGCTTGACACCTCTTTTGTCTTTCTCTTTTCTTAGTATCTTCTTATCATACTATACAATGTTCACTTGGCAGGGAAAGAAAATACCAATAAAATGAAATATCAATTATGTAATGGATGTTTAGCATAAACATCAACATTTTCTGTATGAACTGTTTGCTTACTAAATAAAAACATAAGAACAGAAATGAATTCCTATGTGAACTACAATGAATACACACATGAAACTTTACCACAGAAATAATCTTTACTTGAATTGTCACACCTCAGGCAGTCTTCACACCTGAAAACATCATGTTCCATACATAAGTACTACTTACATTGACAGCGTGTGTGTTTTTGCTCTCCTGTAGTTTTTGGCAGGTCATCCATGTCACTTCTCTTCTCTTGCGGTTTTGTTAGAAGCTTCCTATTATACAATGTTCACTTAGTGGGAAAATGAAATATCAATAAAATAAAATATCAAATATATAAAGAATGTTCAGTATAAACATCATTTTCTGTATCAACTGTTTATTTGCTTATTAAATAAAAAAAGGAACAGAAATAAATTCCTATGTAAACTAAAATGAAAATACAAATAAAACTCTAAGGTCTTCTGTTGTTTTAAGGAGTTTCTTGGGATGTTTCACCTGTCTGTTCATAGGTCTGCTCCAGAATTCTTTTGTGGAGTCTTTTGGCAGATGCATACTGTCTTTCCTCTGTTGCAACTGATCATTTATCAGTTCCAGTCCTAATCCTCTAAGACAATTTCTCCATGGAATATTTTGACCTTGTTATATTCCTTGGTAAACTATGAAACTATTTATGCCTGACATATTTAGGGTCCAGTAGAACACATCTATTGCCAGTGCTTTGTTTTGAGTAACATCATTATTACTGTAGAATTTGTCAACAACATCTACTCCACCTTTCATTTTATTGTAAACTGTGATAATTTCTGGCTTCATTTGTGTTCAGGATTCATTGTCAATCTTATTTATTTATTTATTTATTTATCTATTTATTCATTTCCAGCATTGAGACAGTCTCACTATTTAGTCCAGTCTAGCCTTGAACTCACTATGTAGCACAGGCTTACCTTGAACTCACAGGATCCTCCTGCCTCAGCCTCCTGAGTGCTGAGATTATAGGCATGCACCACCATGCCCAGCTTCACAATCTTATCATCATAGTGTAATTTTGCTTTGTTTTGTTTTATTTTGTCTTTTTGAGACAGGGTCTCACTATGCAGTTCAGGTTGGCCTTGAGCTCACTTTGTAGACCAGGCTGGTCTCAAACTTGCAATGATCCTCCTGCCTCAGCTTCCTGTGTGCTGAGATTACAGGTGTGTGCCACCACATCTGTCTTTTCATCATGGTGTAATTTTCACAGTAACAATACTATGTTTTTATTGGCCAGATAGGAGGCCAAAGTTTTGTCTTTCTAAAATCCAAAGATTGTACTATATAGTTCTCTATTGTAAATTTGCAACATTTTTTCAGGAATCTCCACTTTGTTCTTTAGGACAGTCCTTGAGTTGGCCAACTAATATTCTTTTATGAAATGTAACACCCATGAGTAACTAGTGAACCAATTGTCAAATGTGACATTTGGGTTACTTTTTGAAACAGGTGTAGCAAGTCTGTTCACAACCTCATATGGTTTTATTACTGCATGAATGAGGACCTGGTGGTTGAGTTCCAGGATAAATTTCTAAATTCAAGGTGTAAAATGTCTTCACATCTACAAGGGCATATATTTTTATACCATATTTGAAATGTTTATTTGCCAAAATCTTCAAAAATCACAAAATGATGCAAGTTGTTCACCTATTGTCAGGCGTTCAGATGGGGTACAAATTGCTTAACAATTTAAAACAAAGCTTTCCAAAAACTAGTTGTCAGGTGTTTTTCTTTTTCAGCAGGTCTTTTTGTCATCAAAACATAGGCCATTCTGAAGGAAACCAAATCTCCTGAATGTCATTGTTGTTCTAAAAATCTCAACACCACATCAGTCACTTCTCCAGAAATCCTTTAAATTCTGATGATTAGGATGATAAAGGCTTGCTACGAAAAATTTTAGTTCAGATAGTGAGGTGTCATGATAAATATATTTTTAAGTATTACTAGTGATGGATATAGAATGTTTTACTTATAGTTCATTATTAGTGTATTTCACAACACCTTGTAGCATATCATCCATTACAAATACTTTCCAACACTGAATTCCAGTGTTGGCATTCCACTGAATAAGTTTCATCCCTGGCAAGAACCTAGCAACATGTCTGACCTAGTTCTAACGTTGGATAGTTCAGATACACATGACCATTTTGTAGCATTTTGACCAGTTAAACATGTGTTTACATTACTGTTTTCTTCCTCACCTGAATCAAGGTCTTTATTCTGTACTTCTCTATCTCTCATATCTCTGTCTCTGCCACAACTTCTTTGGCTTGGTCATCATGCCAAATGGGTGAACACAGATTGTTTCCTGGATTCCCCCTAGGGCAGCTCCTAAGAGGGACGGCGGGCTACCATTGTGCTAAAGTACATATTTTCATTAGAAAGGGGTGGTATGTTCATCTGGGACCCATCCATAATGCCCCTGGAAGTGGAAAGGAATACAAAGGAAGCTGGCAGAGAAAGGGAGAGGCAAGTCTCATTTTCACTCCTTTACAGGGCTGTTTCTAGGCATGGCAAAAGGAAACTGATGGGTTAACCCTTCTCATGGCCATTAGGGAAAACCAGATGAGCTATACCTTGCTGTGGAGCTGCACAGTGACTTCACTATCCATTTTATTTATAATATTTATTTATTTATTTATTATTTATTTATTTATTTATTATTTATTTATTTATTTATTATATTTATTTATTTACTGAAATACTTCAATCACTGTTTTAGTTGCACGGTACTAGTTGGTATAGATGGTGATATGACATTAATCCACACCAAGTGAGAATGTTGCCCTAAATCCTAATACTACTTTTGATAAATATACTCTCATAATGGATCTGAAATAAGTGAAATATTGTTTTCATAGACAAAAGAGCACTTTTTATTAATATAGGGTTACAGGAAATAAGTTACATCTCTAGATTTGTTTCCAGGTCCACAAATGTGGCATTCAGTAAATAAATTTTATTATTCATTGTCAGACAAATGTGTGCGTGTTCCTGTACATACCTGCAAAAAAGCAAGCAGAAGCAAACAAACAAATGAAACAAAACAAATATACCACCAAAAATACTGAGTGGTTACTGCTGGCTGATGAATTGATTCTCATATTTTATTGACTTTTAAACCTGTCCATAGTAACTAGAGCCCAATTTTGTAATAAGAAGTCTTATAGAAGTTCATCCACCAATATTTATCTTATGGTTACCAAGTGAATGGCACTGTGCTATGATCTTTGTAGAAGACGCAATGCTGTATTCATTGATGAGCAGGCTCTCCCCCTCTAGACATTGCTTATATAAATCAGAGATGTGCACAGTATATGTGAGTGTCTCAGGCTCTTTTCTCTAAGAGGAGAGAGCAATCTCAGGGAGTTGGGTTATTCATAGGAGATTTCAAAGAGGAAAAGGCAATCAGGTCTAAAAAGTAGATGTAGTCCCAGGTGACATGCAAACAGGAGACAGAATTCCTCTTGAGTGTCATAAATTTTTTCTTAAAAATAGAGATGGGAAAGTTCTATAGGCATCTGAAATCCAGAGATAGGATTAATAGTAAAGAGAACTTGTAAGATGAACCCCTACTAAAGTAACCCATGAATGTCAAATTAGTATTCACTCAGACTTAAATTCTACATAATTTTGTCATGACTTTTTTGAGACGCAAAAACCAGATAGTTACCCAATATTTCCAAGTATTCAAGTGTCCACTCCCCCACTATTTTTCAGTTATTTCCTTTGTTATATTTCTTTTCTTTGACTGTTTGACAGGAGCACCATAACTTCAAATGGTCTACCTTGCTCTCACCTGTAACTTCCTGTGATCATGGCTTTTGTTAATAGTATCTGTTTGCAGTACACAATGATTGCATTTACTGTGGGAAGTTGGTGCTTGTAAATAACACATCTTCATTCTTTTCAATTCCCTGTATCTTAAACCAGTCCTAACCCCTCGGCTTAGCACTAACACATACCTACACCTGACCCAGACTGCAGGTTACTGCACGAGTGCCAAAGCCTGTCATGTCCTTGTCCAAGAAAGAAGATAAGAAATAATCTTGTTATTTATTGCAGTTTAAGTAATTTCCACATGCCTCAGAAACTCACATGAACAAATATTTATTATGTTGCCGCTTTTTGAGGGTCAGAATTCTGGGGAACCATAGCTTGGTGGGTGGAGGCTGAGACGTCACAACCTACTTGTTTTGGCGACCTGACCCATGCTGAAGGGTCTGCTAGCAAGATCACTTCAGTGTGGTCCAAGAATAGGAGGAAGAGCAAAAGAGGGGTTTCCAAGATGAAAGTCACTGTGTCTTTCATAACTGAATCCCAAAATAAGTGTCCTGTGACTTTAGGCTTATTCTGCAGTCACACAGATAGATGGTGCTGGGTCTGCACAATGGTGAGCAGCCAGGAAGTGAAGTTTAGATCTCGATAACCCCGAAGGCTCAGGTGCAGAACTGCCATCCTCAACTGATAGCGTTTTTAGGAGGAAAGAAATTAGGTCACTGAGCACTTGAGCTGAGGGGTGTTGGAAGCCAACTCTTTCTCTCTGCCCTAACCTGCCTGCCACCCACTGTGAGGTGAGCAACCTCTTCCACTGTGTCCTTCCTACCACAAGGAGCTGCCCACCATGGACCCCAAGTTACAGGTCAAGTGGTGATGAACTCTGAACCTCTGAAGCTCTCAGCCAAGCTAGACCTTTCCTCCTGAGGTTGATTTATTGAAAATATTTTATCACAGGGATGGAAAGCTGACTTATTCAAGGATCACCGAGGACCATCATAACATCAACTATCCGGACAGGCAGGCAACTTGGTTCAACCAGGTTATGAGACACATAGGTCATTTGCAGAGGTGAATTTGACAACTGTGCATTTTGCAGTGTAGAGTATATTTTTGCACTTAATGAGATGAAACATAATCTGTAAAAAAGGAGCCATACAGAATATGAGAGCTATCTAGCATTATTTAGCTACACTGAGACATATGCTTTCTTGAACTATCAATTTCTACAAGAGCGGCACAGTACTATGTGCATAGTGCCACTGGGGAAGCATATATGTATGGGCAGAGGGCTCCACATTTCCTCCTAAGTGATGGTGTATTCATGATTATCCAGGACTGGAGACAGTGTGGTCACACAACACCACCCTCAGGGGCAGGGGTCAGAGCTCTGAACTGTGACGTGACACTACACTGCCTAATAACATAAGCGTCCCGTGGTGCATAGAACTTTGTGATGCTCTAACTGCTCACAATATCTGCCTGTTCTGCTCATCTATCAGCCTTTGGGGTGGAGGCTTGACCCCAGCAGTTCAGAGACACAACCACACACCCTGCTAGGCTGACTGGGCCAATAGGCTGTCCTGGATATACCTTCAGATGAGTTTGACCATGGAAATGGGAAACGAAAACTAAAGTAATAAAAAATTGATGTCTAAGAAGACTCAAATAAGTTAAACCTTGAATTTTAAAATTTTCAAGAAAGAACAACTAGAATTAGCTTCACTTATTTTATTTATTTTTTTTTATTTTAGAACTAGCTTCATTTAAAGGAGTAAATCTGTTTGATTATAAATAAACAATAAGCCAGGCATAGTGATGCCTACCTGTAATCCCAGAACCCAGGAGGCTGAGGCAGGATGATTGCTGTGAGTTCAAGGATAGCTGGGGCTACAAAGTGAGTTCAAGGCCAGTCTGAATTACAAAGTGAGACCCTGTCTCAAAAAAAAAAAAAAAATCAAGAGAAAGAGACAGAGAGAGTGGAGGGGAGAGAGATAGAGAGAGAACAGCAAGCAATTTCTAGTGAATTTTTGAAAATTTAATATCCACACACATAAATAATACTTACTTTTGCTTATGATTTACATAATAAATACTACCCTCAAAATCATGTCTGCCACACATATGCAATACAGTTCTGTGATTAGGTTGAATACAGCACTGTGGAAATCAATGTATCATGTACTATTTTACAAAGTATGATTTATGGTCCTACTCCACGGGAAGGCCAGGATCTCTTTTCTGTTTTGTGGATGCTTTCAGCGATTTGTGTATCCTAATCCAGTTCCCAGTATCAGCTCAGTACGACTAGAAAGACCTTTTGTGTCTTGTGCTGACTGAAAAGGCTCAACTTCTGTCTTTATATTTATGTCTGTTGCTTACTCAGCACTTTTACCTTCTGTCTAGGCACATCACCCTTTCATGATCCTCAACAAACTACACAGAGGGGCTGGGGATTTAACTCAGTGGCAAAGCACCTGCCTGGCAAGCACAAGGTCATGAGTTTGGTTCCCGGTACCAGAGAAAAACAAAAACAAAAACAAAAAAAAAAACAATCAAACAAACTACACAGATATTGACACATTATGTTTACTGTTTGCTGCTATATCCAGAATAGTAGGTACGATGCTTAACTCTTTAATCTGGTCAACCAGGGGCCATTAGGTTATGATCAAATTTATAATATCATCATGCATTTATCATAACTTTTTTGTAATTATACAAATTATAATCAGAGGATTTGGCAACTGACTAATTCTGTTAGTGATTGGTTCCCCAGATATGGCATTTGGCCAAATACTTAAAATAAGTTTCTCACTCTTCCTACAATCGTGTTTACTTCTATGTTGTTCTTCCACAGAAGCCAGCTGTATCCCTAAAGGAGACTTTACTCACCTTTACCCAGGAACCTAGCTTCTACTGAAGCCTTTGTAGACCTTACCATTTCTGCATCACTTTGAACAGATGTCTCGCCAACTTAGGAGCTATTAATTTTACTACAACGATCATTAACATAAAACCACCAGCCATATCTCAACACCCAAAGCTACTGTTTGGTCAGTATTAATTACAACTGTGCTTTCATCTCTTCCAACACTAGCACCTGATGCCACCATGGTATTCACAGACCATACTCTTAACAACACTGTGCTTAACTCAGCTGAAGGATGACTCAATTTTCTGTCAACAATCTATGACTTTTTGGCTACATAGATGCTTATATTCTCATTTTGCCACGGCTTTTGGGATTATCTTACATATTGTAACCTACTATTCTGGTATAAAATAACCATTTGGTTATACAGGAACACTGTGAGCCATGACATTGGTTGGCTTTCTTGGTTTTATCGTATGAGCTTACCATATATGTATGGTGTGAGTAAACAGTGTAGCACATTTCCACTCTTCTTTATCATAGAAGCAGTATTCACCAATACAGGGTGGTTTTTTCATTGATTTCTGTTGTTTTCAAGTTACACATTCAACTCACCCTGAGCTAAAATTCATTTTACAACTATATTTGTCAATGTTAATTTTCTTTCCTCAATATTTTCTTGGTTTATCACATATGCTGTGTCTATATTCTTACTACCTTACTGCATATACAATATGAAATATCATCTAATTTATAGGCACAGTTATGTCCCTAATACCAGTAATGTAATACTTTTCATACTCTTCAAAATGTTTTCTTTAAGATGCGAAATCTCAGTAATAGGACTTTCAATACCAGGTCTCAAATGACTCTGCTTTTGCCCATCACTGTTCAAGCAAACTGCTTGCATAAAAGCTTAGATCAAGCAAGGAAGGATATGAACTTCTATATCTGGCTCCAGTGAGCTGCATGACCATTTTGACTTTTCCATTGAGAAATATCATTAACAGTACCATATCACTCTGTCAAAATTGATAATAGGTTTCCATCCTTTACATCTTTATGGTATATCTATTTCAATTAAGATTTCAAGTCACAGAGTCATCTATTACAAAATTCTTACATTTCCATGATCACACATTGATAATTATATTTTAATTAGCTCTTTAGTTCTTTATATTATTTTATTAATATAACAACTAAATTAACCAGTATAAGTACTTTAAATGTCTAAGAAGTAGAGACAGTATGAAGCATTTTATTTGCTTTTATTTCAATCTTAATTTCTTTTCCCTCTTTACATGTTCCACATATAATGGGTGAAATTCATAACCTTTCCCTAACTGAAAAACTGAAGGTCAGCAGTGATTTTGAAAGTGTTATTATGAGGACTACAAAGGCCTATATGTTGATTCCTGTGTAATATCTACAACAGACTCTAATTCAGAAAGAACACTGTAGAAATATCGTCTTATATATTCATCTCATCTAAGGTGTATTATATTCATGAGCTCCATGCCTAAAAACAAACACAATCCCAAGACGTGAGAGCCAAGCACCTCTCATTCACACAGAGAGGCCTGGGGGAGGGCAAGGCTCAGAAATTGGCCAGCGCTGTCCTAGCCTTAGATACATCACCCCTACATCAGTCCCACTAAGCACTTTCAAGACGGATTTGCCCCAGTGTCACCATGTCTCTGTGAAGCTCCTCGCACTCACCTCTCCACACTGAGCACTGACAACCCCAGGAAGTGAGGCACTGGGTACATCAATGGGATCCACTATAGGGTTCCAGTAACCCTGTCACTGTTTATCTTCTTTCAATTATAAATACTAAAATACACTTATTTTTATCACCAAATATTAAAACAGCAAATGTGAATCCCCTTGAGATAAAAAGGACTGAAACCTATTCATTTCTATCATTACCCTATAGCAAAGCACTGTTATTTTCATCATTTCATTCTCAAACATACTTCCAACCTTCATCACCTACTCAATGATTAACTTTTGTTCAATAATTAGTACAATTTACACTAAGAATAATAATATGTAACATCAAAGGATAAACTTAGTTTCTAGTATTAATTTCATTCATCTTATTTATTACTTCAACAAATTTACTGTGATCATTACCTGCCTCATTTACTTCAACTACCCATTTACTGACAAACACGTGTGGTCATTTCACAAGGAGCAGGACTAGTTGATCATGGCTTCTGCCACAAAGCAATAGCATCTTTAGACCATTTCCTAACAAGAAACATCTGTCTAGCTCTTCTCCATGCTAGTAATTTTGAGACTATTGGTCTTTTAATCAACCCATGCCCCTACAGGTATGAATAACAGCCAATATTACAACTGGTCATCTATTTTATGTACTTAATCAGTGAAGCTATATTAGTCTTTATGTGCATTAACCCTGCAATGGCCCTCATAAAATTCATTATCTTTGTCCTACTGTTTTTGAGTTTGCCTGGTCCTAATTCATATTTACAGCTTCAAACTTCTGGTTAGCTCACCTGCCTGACAGTATGTAATAGTCTGATACACTCATGCCTACCACGGAGTTAATCTGAGCCCAAGCAACTTATAAGACCATTATCTGCTCTCCTCATAACACATAGTTTGACCATACAATTCCACTTTCATTCAGTTATTTTACTGTTGTTATTCCTACTAAGTAACACAGCAGTGACGGTAAGATGGGATCTAAGAAGGCATATTTTAAGCCAGTATAAATTGATTGTTAGGGAAAAATTATGAGTTGGAATAATTCTATTAATTTTGTTTTAAAATCTCCTGTTTCAGGCTTCATCAGAGTCTTTTGTCACTCAAACCCAGGCCAGCACTAGAGTTAGGAGGCTGCTGACCCCCAGCAGGTCCTTACTTCCTCAGCCCGTGGAGGCTCGCTGCTCAAGAGTACACCAGTGCTGCTGGCCCTGGGACACCTGTTCCCCCAGCCCTTGTAACTCTAGCCTGACACAAGACAACAGCAAACATATTCTCTAGGCCCTAGGTTTTTGTCTTATATTACTACAAGCCTCACAGTTTTTCAAAACAGCCTTTACCATTTTTGTATTGTTTATGGCTCCCCATCATTTAGACACCAGGTTCCTTTGGAACACTTGAAGCGTTGGCTCCACTGCCTCATCATTGGCTTCTGATGTCAATGATACTTCTAACCATCACTTCAGTTTGGAATCCATGGCCTTGTTACTGACATTTTGTAGACATAGTCTGCTTTTCTATGTTTTTGTTTATCGATGTAAATCCATTCTTCTAGTATTCGTTCAATTGAGTTCCAATCATCTTTGAAATCAACCTGAAAAAGAATAATAAATCTTAAACTAACCATAATAATTAATATACCAGTATTGCTAATGTAATCATTGCCTTCTGATTACCTTAGTTAAACATTTAAACAGAGAAGTCAGTTCTCTATGAAGGTAGATTCAATCCTGTAGGATCTGCTTATCTGCATTTCTCATGAGGGCTTTTCTAATAGTGATTACATAAAATATCATGATTGTAATCCACTTATAAGAACTTCAATGATCAGTATCAGAAAACTCTACCCCTTAATCAAAATGATCAATCATCTGTTCATTTCTCTACCAGCCAAGCAAACATTCTGGCACCACAAAATTTCAATTCTTTATGAAGAATTGCACACTCTGATAGATTATCACATGATTTTTCCTAACCACACACCACACATCAGGTATAATAACTCGTGCACCAAGACAGACTATGGCCAAATTGCATAAAATTTCCATGCTTACGAAGCAACCATATCCTCCATCTGCTTACTTCTCTGTCTGAACTAAAGTGTACTTTGCAAACCAAAAGTATTGGAGTTACCCTGCTGTTCACAAGAGTGGTGGTGACATCCCTGGACACTGGCTCATCATCCAGATGGATGTATTCCTGAGGAGCAGCAGGAATCACAGACTCACACTGTCCATTCCATTTCTCACTCCGTCTTCCAGGATGAACCCAAGGTGGGTTTTCAGTTAATGAAGCCACCTTCACATGACTGTTTTCCTCTTTTTCTTAGGGTTCATTAATTTGGCTTAGTTTCATGCACCTCATATTTCTCCATGAAGCAGGATCTAATAATCAAGCTGTAAGGGAACTCATCTGATTCAGGCAAAACCCCTACTGCAAGGTTACAGATATTCTTGAATTTCTTTTTCTTGTATTGCTTCTACTCACTCTAGTCTTAATCTCCTCTAAATGTTTGAAGACCCAGACAATAACACCCCAAATCCTCTTACTACTCCACTTCTTATCCTAGCAGAATGATGCTGCCTGTTGGTCTACACTATCTCACCATCTATCCCTAATGAAGTGAGGTATTTTATCCCTTGTATTTTATCTTAATCAAAGCTATTATTCGAAAACTTCATTTATCTCAACTACAAAGCATAATGTTCTGACCACTAAGCTAATACTTATCCCAAATCTTAACAGTTGAACTTTCCCTCTGTTACATGATTCAGAAGTCAATCTGTACAATGCCATTTTTTTACTATTAAACAAGTATCATCCCTCCTATATTTTCTTATTATTCTCATACTAATACAAGCTGGATCAAGGATGATGTAAGGGAAGAGTCTCTGTAGTATATTAAACTCTTTGGGTCTGATGAACCAGTGATGGAGAGGGCTTCCCTCCAGGATTGTGGATGAAGATGCCCTCTGTTCTATCATCAGCACCCAGAGCTAAAATTCTACTGAAAATAACCCCCACTTTTTTACTTCAGACAAATATATCATTCACAACTATTATGTCAGAATTTACAAAATAAGCAACAATGTCAGACAACCTGGGTGCACTGCGTATTATGTGCCTTTCCTCACTTAGAATGTTCTTGTCCTACAGAAGGCTGATAAATGTCTAACTGTACATTAAATGGAGTTCTCATGCTTGTATGCATGTGTATTAAACCATTCGAAGCAATAGCACCTTAAATTATTTGCCCATTTAAAACATTAATTATACCAATATTGTCTAGTAAATATTTTATCTGACATAAGACATAGAATTATTAATTGTACACAAAAAACAATCCTCTGCAACATGATTATCATCCCCCATTTGAGTTTCATTCTTACCAATCTTGAGAAATCAGAAACCTGCTCAGAAAGTGTCTTTTTCCTGATAGCAGACCCTTAATACTAGGGGATTTAACAATGGAACCATCCCTGCCTCCTGGCTCTTACACAGGGGATGGACTTACAGTTGCCAACTGTTTCCTCCACATAAGACGTCTCAATAGAGACTAGCCAGTAGCCTACCCATGACCACACCGAACTTGGACCACGCTTTCGGTGTTTTTATTTTGTGGAACCCTGGCCATGAGGTTCAGCACAAACTTGGACCACAAGCCCTCTCCCTGAGAACCTGAAGCAAGCAGGACCCACAAGTGCTACTGGAAAGGTAGACACTATCACTTAACAGGAAAATAATGCAAAGCTGAAGACTTTTCTTCACAACACAACAGAGGTTCTCACTCCCTGGCAGTCACTGGGCACAGCCTCCTCTGTTCTCCGGCTGGCAGTGCTGCTTTGTGTCTCTTCTGCCTGCTTCATTTCTGCTTTTGTGTTTTCTGGGCCATCCCTCAGCCCTGCTCCCAATCATCCTGCTTTTGTTCTGTGGTCTAAATTCAGGCAATTCCCGGAGAGTCCCTTTTACACCCCAAATAACAACCAACGTATTTCCCTACACACAAAGTCATCTCTTCAAATATCAGCTATACAATTTCCTGGTGTACTGAAGTTCACTGCAACTTATTCTTATATTATGTAATAATTTTTATTCATTCCCAAATATAATGAAAAAATACAGAATTATAAGAGAAATTAAGATAAACATAACTACAGCTGTATTATTTCTGACACTCATTCTTAAATATTATTATTTTATTTTACCAATAAAAATACACTTAAAGTACTCAAGCTAGTTGGAGCTATTACACTTTAAACATTTTACCTGGTTTGTTTGATATTAATAAGCTTAACAATTGATAACTCATATAATTGCAAGAACCTAATAGCTTATTGCTATTTTGAATAATCATGCATATTAGTCCTATTTTGAACAATCATGAGTTATTACTTTAACTCCAGTCTACCATCACACAAAAGAAGGGAACTGACAGTGAAATGCCATGCTATAGCTCTTTATTTTGTTACAATAATTCTTTCAAGTATGCAGTCACTGCTAATGTACAGCACTTATTCTGTATGTTCTGTCTCCAAAATACTTCACCCTTATAAGTGAATTCATTTCCATAAACACCTCCACAAAACAGATGAGAACAATTACCCTTTTTGCAAGTAAGAGTATGAGGCAGTGGAAAATTGCCTAACATCATACAAAGAAAGGATGAAGGTAAAGATGTAAACAAAACTTCCTACTTCCTTATTACATGTGTATGAGGTATGATCCAATTATATGGTGAATGTTTAAGTAAAAATTATTACAGTAAAAGATACATTGCCATTGATCCCCCTCAAAATCCTCTCTCTCCACTTGAATACTCTTATCTTATTGTTCTTGCCACTTTCTGAAGCAATTCAGGAGGTCCTCTTTCCTGAGGGTCTTTTTGGGATCACCCTGATGTTCTGAATCAATTCAAAACTTTTACGGCAATTTCTGTCAAATAAAATAATGACAGTTTGTGTTCATCCACCCTATTCACTGAGCCGGTGCCACATGACTTCTGGTTCTTCCCTAAGGACTGCTGACTCTTCCCCAAAGTTAAAATGTTCATTAAAGGTAAACATTTGGAATCAATTCAAGCCATCAAGGCGACCACAATAGTGCAACTAAAGACTCTCAGGGCAGAGGACTCCAGAACTGCTTCAGGGAGCTCAAATGGCACAATCGGTTAGCACGTGGTGCTTACACAGAACTGCTCCAGAAAGTGGAAAGAATCATGAGATACGTGTGTGTGTATGTGTGTGTGTGTGAAGTGAGGGAAAGTATTTGGAGGCAGATTCATGACACTGAGTCTTTTATTGCAGTATCTTTTTTTAAATGTAAACATTCACCAGAATTTTGACCACTACTTGGAGTTCTCTTGTTCAGTAAAGGAAGTTGGGCCTGATGGTTCACTCATCTGAAATGTGCTAGCTTCATTTCAGGGTTCTCTCTCGGATATTTTTTGTGATGTTGCCTTCCCTCAACCTTCACTTTCACTTTATTGGGGAATGACAGATTTAGATCTTCATGGAAAAGTAACAGATTGGAGATAAAAATAAAACCAAATTCTATTCTTTTCTAATTGTAAAGCTCCAAAACATCCCAGGAAACTTCCCGTTCATCAAGAACTCATCATACTAGAAGGCCCAAGCCAGATAAAGAGGCTCAGCTTGACATGACTGCTGCCATTTTGAGCCATAGTTACTACGGCTGCCCCACATCACTTGGTTAGTTTTGTCTGGGTAATTTCCCAGCAAGATAAAGATAATGTGGATGGAGCCTTGTGAACTGGAGCCTGGTGCAATCAGCATCAGGAATATGCCCAAAGCCTTTGATAAACCAGGTACATTTGGGGATGGATGAGGTCACTGTGTCCTGTAACATCTTACTTCTGACCCAGCTTGTAGCCCTTCTGCCTCCTATTTTTGCCTTGGACCGTGACTGAAACCAGGAGCTAAAATAAAGCCCTCCTCAGTTAAGTTGCTAATGGCAGGTATTGTGTCCCAGAAACTGGAAAATGGTTAAGACATATGTTGAGCCTTATTTCTTGAAAGAAGTGCTGATAAATAGTCCATTACATTGACAGTGAAACCCATATATGGGTGACTAAATGGAAAGTTATGGGTTATTATAGAGAACATGCACCTAGAAAGAACAGTGTTTCCACCTCACTCTAAAAATCATCTGCAAAGGGTCCTCAAATCCTATACACATTCTCCCTCAGACCATTGATTGATAGGCTAGGCATAGAAGATGCTATAAGGATTTTTCTAGCTCATCCTGAGATTCTATAAAACATTTGCCACTGTGCTAATTAGTTCATCTTCACTTCCACTTCAGCTATTTGTTCAACTACTACTAAATGTTCAGAGCGTGATATAAAATCTGCAAAACATTCCTTCAGTGTCTGTTTTCATTTCACTTGACTGTCCATTTGGAATACAACATAAGAAGAGCATAAACAGTCACAAATTCCTCTATCCTCCTCCCTGGATCTGGCATCTGTGATAGATAAAACCACAGTATTCTCAAAGGTTGATGTCATTCAGGAACACCTACAAAAGACACAATTTACTTATGCTAATTCATCCAAATACTTGGAGCTGACAGCATTTGGAGCAGATTTAATAACCTTTAATAAAAATGTATTCTGTCTGACAGTTTGCTTCTACATATAGTGGTTGTATTCTGTCAATATGCTTGCAGAGATATGTGATGTTCTTAAAATTGAATTTAGCATAGTAAAAACAGGAACGTCAGTTACCCCAGTGTTCTGACTCGGGACACATGGTTCGTGGGTAAGGGCTTAACAGAGATCCTGTCAGAAGTTAGGTTTTGGGAAAATGACAATTTCTTATGCTTCCTCTATGCCTCAGGGTTGCCTCAGCTGGAGCCATTCTGAGGGGAACAATTCTATTTTGACCTCTCCTGAAACAATTGTTACCCCATACCCATTAGAACCTTGGGTTTTTATATTCTGCTTTTCAAAGAAGGCTCAGGATATGTGTACCAGGACTTCAGTGAGTGAAATTCTACTGCACAGGACATTCCTTCAGTGTCTGTTTTCATTTCACATGACTGTCCATTTGGAATACAACATAAGAAGAGCATAAACAGTATCTTCTAGTATGCTTGAGAATCTTGGTTGTAATGTGGTGTACTTAATTATTCAGCATAGTGAAAATGCTTGGATTGGTTAATGGTGTCTCTTAAAGCAAGAGGGATTTAATGTGGAGATTTTCCAGGGAATCTACCTGGATAAACAGAAGGACAGCTCTAATGTTATTACTTGGTGGAAGGGTTATCAACTTTAATATCCTCAGAAATCAATCCCTTACAGAGTAAGAGCTCTCAACTTTTGTTTTTCCCACTGGGATCTTAATCCTATAGTAGATATATCAGTTAACTGGAATTAAGAAGATGGGTTCGGACAGCTAGACGCAGTGGTAATTCTATTAGGACCATTCCTGAAGAGCTTAAAAATGGAAATGTTGGTGTTTATTGGGTCATGTGGACATCAATGCCAGGAATCTCTTCTATAATTCATAGGTTTCAAACAGTAAAATTGTATCAAGCCTGGTATTTGCAAAGATGGCAATGATAGCCAAATTCCTCCTCATAGGCTTCTCTTGCAAGCAAAGTTTTGCACTAAAACCAAAGAGATGATGTTTTTCCTAATAAAAATTTCAAATGATTTTAATAACACTGCTTATCTATAGTTTATAAAGATGTATGCTTAATTAACCAAAATTAAGTAGATTTAACAATGATTTGGGCACTGGAAACTTGCATCTGAGATTTTTGCTATTTGAGGACATGTGTACTAAGTCCTCTGTCTGTGATTTAACACCCAAGGGAAGGTATCAGAGAAGCTCAGGGACCCAGTGACCGTGCTTGTATGGAGCTGACTGAATGCCACAGGGAAAGGGCTGGTGAGGTGAGATTAGGGGGTTCATGCAACAGGAAGGAAGCTTGGAGCATAGATTCCTCATCATTCCTAGGCAGGATCTGAAGCACCCCTTGAGTAAGCTTCACAAATGCAATGAGATGGGCAAGTAAGACAGAGAGTGCAGGAAACACCCAGGAATGATTTCTATTCATTTTTATAATTTTCTCAAAGGTTCCATTCATGTAGTCCTAATATCTCTCACAGCTAGGGAGTCTTAAGAAACTGGCAACTGCTGACAAATGCGCACATTGTGTAGATACACATATCAGGACAGAACGACTGACCTGGGTTTTTGCTACAGAGACAGGATTAGACCTGCTGTGGTGACTCTGGGATCCTCTGTGAGCTTCAGTCCACAGGGGCCTCACAATCAGATGTTTCACTGAATTCTACAGCCACAAAGCCAGTACCAACTATACCAAATTTTTTTCTTTGAAGACAGTCACCAATAGGGCCTGTATTATATATTAATAATCCAAGAAAATCTTGGTATGTGAGATACATATATCTAGGTATCTTTCCAAAAGGGTTAAAAGCATCACACTACAGTGATATATAAAAACCCATGTTTATAGTAGCACAATTTGTAACAGTTAAACCTTGGAAACCTTAGAAATGGTCATCAACATATGAGCAGATAAAGAAAATGTGGCATTTATACACAATGGAGTACTAGTTTCTGTGACGAAGGATAAACTTGAGTCATTTTTAGGTAAGTGGATGTGTCTCAAGACCATAATGTTAAGTGAAATAAATCCGATGCTCAAGTTTAAATATCACATTGTTTCTCTTATCTGAGAGACCCACAGGTTAAGTAACAAACATAACAGAGGACAGATACTGAAAAATAGGAAGAACTTCTTCAAAGCGGAAGAACAAGGGAGGGGAAGAGGGAGGGAGAAAGGGGAAAGGAAGGAAGGCAAAAAAGGCTTAAAAAGAGAGGATGGGGGGGGCTGGGGATTTAGCTCAGCAGCACAGTGCCTGCCTGGCAAGCACAAGGTCATGAGTTTGATGCCCGGTACCAGAAAAAAACCAACCCCCCCCCCAAAAAAAAAACAAAAGAGAGGATGGAAGGAAAAATGGAAACAAAGCTTTTGTAAATGGGGAGGGGAACAAGAGTTGAAGGGAGGGGAGGGAAATGGGAAAGAAAGAATTAAGATATGTACAGGTTACAAATTCCCCATTATGAATGTGATCATTATGGATACATACTAATTAAAAATAATAAAAGGAAAAAGAAATATAAGGTACAAAGACTGATAAAACATGAAATCATGTACCCGCAGTTTTAAAAATTAAACATGACATTCTTTCCCAAGACCCTAAGGAGTCCTCATAGAATTTTGTGTTTATCATTTTGCTGCTTTTCTTTATAAATTTTCAGTATATTCATAAACCTTGAGTGACATAATTACTTGGTTGTACTTCTATGTGAATTTTGTATTATAATACTGTCTACTCTATATATTTTTTTCAGAGACTTGCTTTTAATTATAAGTCAAGGTTATGTTTTGGGGCCCACCCGTGTGGGTATATAGGCATGTAGCTCTTTCACTATCAGTTCAGTAAACACTTCATTTTATGACAACCCCACTTCCTGTAAATCTGGTCACCATTTGGTGGGCAAAGGGTGGTTTCCAGTTCTTTATTGTCATGAAGATGTGTCAATGCGCATGAATTTAGAACATGCAGGAAGGAGTTTTAGTGTAACACAGGTGGATCAAAGACGTAAATACTTCACCTTAAATGAAGAGCTTTAGAAATGACCTTGAAAACTTTGGGTCTGACCTTGAGCTCTTGGTCTGGGACACAGTTGACTGGAATTAATAGTTTAGAAACGTCTTCAAGACATCTTCACGTGAATGTGTTCATCTTAGGCCTGCAGTCATGTGTGAAATTCCAGTGGCTCCACATTCTCATCAGTACTTCATGCTGTGAGGCTTTCAACCTTAGCAAAAATGAAGGTGTGGCAAACTATCTCATTTTGATTTCACTAACTGCATCACATGTGAGCCTTTTTTTAAAAAAAAAATTGCACTCCAGTACTTTGTATAAAATGTCTCTACTGATCTTTTGAATTTTTCAAATTATACTGCTTGTTTTCTTATTAATTTGTAGGATATGTTGGGTGACAAATCCATTGTGAGAAGTCGTAATACCTTCAGTCACACTTGGCTGCATGGTAGTGGTTTCATGTGGTCTCAAGCATGTGTGGTTGACAGGACTACACGGTCAGTTCTTCACTCCTCTCCCCTGGGGGACACATTCACATCCTGTGCTGTGTCACTGTAGTGCCCACCTGCAGAACAGTACAGGGCAACATCCTGCGAGGTCCTGACACCTGAACATTGGACTCGTTAATGATCTTGCTGAGGCCAATGAGCTATAAGCAAAGCACAATAAGCAGAATGTGCTTGTAAGGGGCGGTGACATCCAGACTCCTGCGGATGTCAATCTGTCCCAGGAGGATGGAGAGGATAGTTGTGTCCAATGCCAAGTCTGAACACTAGCCCATCTAGCTTGGAGCCTGGGCAGAACCACAAACAAGGAAAGCACAGGTACAGTTGTAAGTCATTCAGTTCTGATGTGAGTTATGATACCACACTATCACAACAATAAACTAAGGCAGAACTAGTGGACAGAAGTCCTTGATTTAATATGGTTGGATTTATCATCCTTTTCCCATGAAATATGTCTTATTTATATCTAGTTTTAGAGGCCTTCTAAAGTAGTAGGTATGTTCTTTGCATACCACTCACGAATATCTTTCCTGAACCAAGTGTATTAAGAAATTCCATTGTATATGTTTTTTAGTTTATCTTCAAGATGGACTAGATTCTGTGTGTGTATGCACAGGACTCAAATTCACTATTTACATTAATACCACAAGAGTCTTAGCACAAGCTGCTCATCCATCCTTTACAGATATATAGTGTTATCATGTTTTCACAGGATACTGTCTGTACCTTGGATGGTATCACAGTGCCTGAATTCCTGGAGTCTTTTGTATGTCATTTCTGATAGGGAGAATCCTCCTTTCCTCCTATTTAAAAAATTTTTGGTTACGTTCATCTTTTACTTTTCATATGCAATTTGTAAGATGCTTGTCAATATCCTTGAAAACTCACATTGGATCTATAAATAAGTCTGGGGATATTTGACAATATTTGACATTATATTATCCAGAAGAATAGTTTTTTGCTATTTATTTAGGTTTTATTTAATACCTCTTCATAAAGCATTATCATTTACTAGAAGTCCTTGCCCAGCTGTCTTATACTGTGTCACTATTTTACAAGATATTTTTAAAAATTGCATATTCTAAATGTTGGTAGTTAATGTACAAAAGTGTGACTGAGTTTTGTACAACTGATCTTTTTATGCAACAACTTTGTTAAAATGAATGAGTAATTCTAATAATTTATCTGTGTAGTTGTTCAAGGTTTGCTAAGTAGATCATGTCATCTAGGATTAGTGATTGAATTTTAAGAATTCCTTTTCAACATTCATGATTTCAGTATTCTCTTACTCTTTATCTCCCTTCTGTCTTCAAGAAGGTCTCATTTGTAACACTGAAGAGCAGTGATATAGTGACTCTCCTTCTCGTGGGTTTAAAAAAATAATCTTGCACCGATTAGTATGATGCTTTTTGCATATTTTTTGTGTTTTTCATTTCTATGACATTAAAACATTTCCTTTGTAGTAGGTTTAGGGTCTTACACCTTCAATGAATTGTATTAAATGCTTTATCTTTGTCCATAGAAATATGTCTTTGTTTTCCAAATTTTTTTAATGTGGACGAATTACATTAATAGATGTTTTTCTGAGGTTAATCCAAACTTTATTCCTGGAATAAACTTCATTTTGTTATAACAGTATCTTTTATACTAAGTTCGTTTTAATCATATGTTTGTAATATTGGTTTATAACTTTTCTTTCTTATGCTGTCCTCTAGTCTTTGAGTCACACTTATGTAAGCCTGACCAAGTAGATGCGGTTCTTTTCTTCTCCTTCTAGTTCCAAGAATAATTAGTATAAAGTTGGAATTATTTCCTCCTTAAATGTGTGGTAGAACACATTTGTAAAAGTCAATTGAGCCTGCTGTTTCTTTTATGGAAACATTTAAAAATATTGATTCAGTATCTGTAAAGGTTACAGTATTACTGAAGTTTTCTATTTACTTTTCACCACTTTTTTGTAAATCATGTTATTTTAGGGATCTGTCCATATCTTGCTGGTTTCCAAATCAATTGATTTGAAGTAGATTTTTAAAAAATCTCTGCTGCTTTAGCAATTGTATACTCAATTTATAGGCAACTTTAATATTATCTTCCACAAACAACTTTTACTCACTTAATTTTATGATTTGTTTTATGTACTTTCAGTTCTCTATTAAATTAATTTTCTCCAAGAGTTATTTTTACTTGTGTATGCTATAAATGTCATTTAGCCAGTACTTACAGTCAATATACATAGCTAAGTATCTTAGTTCCTTACTGGAAATATTTGGGCCATTCACAGCTCATTATGATTTTCTGATATATTTAGATTTATTTCTATCACTTTGTTTTATGTTTTCTATTTCTCTTGCCTGCTCTTTTTTTATCTACTTTTTTCAAGACTTGTTTGCATTAATTGATATCTCTTCTCCATCATTATAGTTTAGAAATTTTCAATTATCATAAATATTTTTATTTATTATCCTAGGAATTATGGTTCTCATACTTAACCTTGTAACATTTAAAGTTAACGTATTCGTTTTCTCTAGAGTGCTTTAACTATGAGCAACACAACCAAACTTATAAGCTATAGTCTTTTAATAATTCAGTCCTATTTTGTAATACAACAGCCCCATTTTATGCATGGAAGATACTTTCCAAGCCCCCAGTGGGTACCTGAAACTGTGAGTAGAACCAAATCATACCATATGCACCTATGTATTCATATATGTATATATATTCATATGTATATGTAACATATATGTTTTTCCTATAAAATGTATACTATAATTATAAATTTTAATTCATAAATTTGGCACAATAAGAGATTAACAACAACAATAATAAAATACAACATACTTTTACAATAATAATAATAAAATACAACTTATACTTTTTCCTCTTCACAAGTTCATGGATGGAAGATCTGTTCTAACCACCAGTTTTAGCAATCTTGGCACCAGGATTTTCCATATTAAGTTGCCGACTTTCCTCTTTTCACTTTAAGGGAGCACTTGATGACTTTCTTTTGCATATCCAAATCACCAGCATTGCTTCTCTGGAACACTGGGGCCAGGATTAGTTAAAAGAGCGATTACTTGGACACAGGCACTGAACACAGTGGCAGCTGATCTGATAGCCCAGATGGCTACTAAATGGGTCCAATTTCATTACCTGTGAAAATACAATTTTTCCAGCATCACTTGGTAAAAGAGTATCCTTTTCTCATTGAATATTCTTGGCATCTTTGCTGAAACTCTTTTGAATTCATGTCCAGACACTCTGTTCTTTTCCACTGGTTGATGTAAATTGTTTTCCTTTCACCATTATCACACTATTTTAATGACTATAGCTTTGTAGTATTGTTTGAACTCAGTCTGATGTCTGTAGCTTTGTGCTTTCAGAGCATGATCATCTGGGCTACTTGGTTGTTTGTAGCTCTCTGTGAATTTTAGAAATGTGTATTTTCTATTGTTATGAAAAATAACTTTTTCATAGACTTTAGAACTTCAACAGGGATTGCATTCAATCCATAGGTTGTTTGTTTAGTTTCTTTATTTGTGTTCTATTCTGTTCTTCTTCATCAATGTTTTACAATTTTCAGTGTACAGGTCTTTCATTTCCTTGATTAAATTTATTTCTAAACATTGTGATTTTCTGTAGCCAATGTAAATAAAATTTTTCCCTTCATCTCTTTTTGAGTATTTCATTGTTAGTGTATAGAAATACTTCTGATTTTTGTACGTCGATTTCATAACCTACATTTCTATTGCATTCGTTTATTTGTACTAACAGCTTATTAGTACAATATGTAGAGTATTTTATATATAAGATTATACCGTTGGCAAGCAGTGGTAATTTAACTCCTGCCTCTCATGCATTTTTATTTCTTTCTCTTGGCTAATTGTTCTGGCCAAGACTCCCAAAATTATGTTGAACAGAAGTAGTAGGAGTGGGTAACCTTGTTCAGATCTTAGGCTTTTGAGTTTACATCAATGAATAGGATATTAGCTGTGGACTTCGCATATATGACCCACATTCTTTCCATACCTAATTTGCTGAGAGGTCTCATTTATTTTAATCATGAAAGAATGTTGAATCTTATCAAGTACTTTTCCTGTACTGCATTAAACATTGTATGAGGTATGTTCTTTATTCTGTTAATGTGATGTATCATGTTTCTTGGTTTGTATATGTTGAACCATACCCAAATCCTATGCTAGGGATAAATCCTACTTGATCACGATGAACGACCCTTCCAGTGTGTTGTTGAAATCAGTTTACATGTAGTATGTTGAGGATTTTTGCATCTATATTCATCAAAGATATTAGCCTGTATTTTTCTCTTTTTGCAATATATTTCTTTGATATCAGGAAAATACTAGCCTCATCAAAGGACTTTGGAATTAGTCTCTCCTCTTTAATTTTTGAAAGAGTTCACAAAGGACTGATATTAATTCTTAAAATATTTGGTAAGATTCAGACCTGATCCTGGGCTTTTCTATGGTGGGAGATTATTTTATTACTGACCCAATCTCCTGACTCATTGATATGTTCAGATATCCTTTTTCTTCATAATTCAGTTCTAATCTCCACGAGGATTATTGAGATTTAGATTAAGTGTACAATCCTATAGGGACGATTTGCTCCTAATAGCCAGCCACATGAAATTCCTTCCACATTTGCACCACTTCTAGTTTTTTTGATAGTTTTGAGCTTGTGAGGGTATCATAATTGCACATATACAATGAATACAGAGTGGTTGACTTATACTAACAAAATCTCCAAATATATGTCAGTGTCACTGTGTCTCTACCACACGTCCCAAAGGTGAACTTACTATAGACAAATTCCTTGCTAGGTTCTCTTGGTAGGCAGGGAATTGTTTTATTGTTGTTTTCTGGTGTCTTAGCCCCCTCTCATCCAGTTTATGATTTCACAGAGGATGAGGCACATTAGATCTCCTGCATTTTATTATTGAGTCTCCAGTTCAACAACTTTGCAAACACCCTTTTTTGTCACTCACATAGCTTTTGAGATTGCAAATCTGTGGTACTAGAGATTAGGTAGAGGGCTGGGGATTTAGCTCAGCGGCAAAGCACCTTCCTGGCAAGCGCAAGGTCGTGAGTTCGGTTCCCAGTACCGGAAAAAAAAAAAAAAAAAAAAAAAAAAAAAAAAGAGATTAGGTAGAGTTTGCTTTTCTCTGAAGAAGCTGCAGTTTCTTCATTTTTAGTCTTGCAGATGCACTTTTCTTCATTCTCTGGTAGATATATAATGCAGGTATAGACTTGTAGCCATTTAAAACATTTTGTATACCAATTTGCAATGCATTATAATGAATATACTTTTCAGCTACAAAAATGACATCTCTAAAATCAAGGAAAAATCTTTGACAACTTAATTTTGAGCTTGTGCATTTCTTTTTTATGTGCTAAATACAAATCATTTTATAAAGCAGGTATTCAAACTGAGTAACTCTCTCTGTACAAATAATTTTGGGGTAATTTTAAACTTTTCCCCTAATTCCCCATGTACTTAAGGAATTATTTCTTCTCTACACACACACATGCACACACACACACACATATGTACACGTACAATTTTTTACTTGAGTTGAAGTGCTACTACTATGGCTACTGCATGAAGTCTAATTTTTGACCTGTCTGTGTTGCACAACAGATATCCTAAAGTCCCTAGTGCAAAATGAGGTAGTTATTGAGAAATATTATGTAATAAGGACGTAGGAAAATGTGCTGAACTGTTGAATAAGGAATATTTACTGAGTCCCCCACACTAAAAACAACAAATATGAAAAATTTCTGTGCCTCCAACATTTAAATAAATTAAGAAAATAGATTAAAATAGATTATCCATGTGCAGTATTAGGTCTATTTACTTGTATTGGCCTTGATTAATTTTGTGGTTGTGGAATTTACTGTGCATGGAAAGAATTGTGTGGGTGTGTGTTATAGAAGCATCAGCACAATATAGCAATGTTCAGGAGGGGAAGAAGTTAATTAGTTAATTTAGAAGCAATCAGTACAATTTTCATGGAAATATAATTATGAGAGAGTAGAAAGTTTCCTTAAGATATATTAAACTTTCTATATATTTGGAACCAAGGACAATCAAAGAATATTTTTAAAGAAACTGTAGTATTTACTAATATCAGGCAGTAAAATATGAAGTACTTTAAACAAATACAAAAAGAACAGTTAGCAAATGCAGGTGAAGAGAAAATAACTGAAATATTTCCTGTTAAAAAGCATTATGCATATATTAGAATACACCAAGATTTCAGATGAAACTAGTTTTTTTTTTTTTTAGTTCCTTAAAGCAAATTGAAATCTAGATAGCACCATTAGCTCAATTTAGTGCACTTAACTTTTCTTTTTTTATATTTACTATGTTGGTTCTTCCTATCCAAGAGCAAGGGATATCTTTCAATTTTCTGATAAACTCTTCAATCTCCTTTTTTAGGGTACTATAATTTTCCCTGTACAGATCTTTTACATCCTTTGTTAGACTGATTCCTAAGTATTTCATTGTTTTGTGTGCTATTGTGAAAGGCGTGTTTTCCCTAAATTTTCTCACTGTGAATTTGGTACTTGTGTACAGGAATGCTGTTGGCCTTTGAGTGTTGACTTTGTATACAGCTACACTATTGAATTTGGGTATTAAATCTATAAGATTTTTGGTGGAGTTTTTGTGATCTTCTATATAGAGTACCATGTCATCTAAAAATAATGATGATTTAACTTTCTCCTTTCCTGCCTTTATTCATTTTTTTTCTCCCTTCTAATTGCTCTGGCTAATGTTTCCAGAGCTGTGTTGAATAGGAGTGCTGATAATAGACATCCTTGTCTTGTTCCCTACTTTAAATTAAAGCTGTAAGTTTCTGACTGCTTAATATGATATTAGCTGTTGGTTTGTCATAGATAGCTTTTTATAAGATTGAGGTAAAGACAATTTATTCAAATTTTCTGTAGGATTTTATCATAAATTAGTGTTAGACTTTATCAAATGCTTTTTCTGCATCTATTGAGATACTCATGTGATTTTTATCTTTGGTTCTGTTAATATGGTGTATTACATTTATTGATTTGCATATATTGAATCATCCCTGCACTCCTGGTATGAATTCTACTTGGTCATGATGTATAATCTTCTTAATGATCGGTTGCATTCTGTTTGCCAGTATCTTATTAAGGATTTTTGCATCAGTGTTCTCTAGGGAGACTGGCCTGTAGTTTTCTTTCTTGTTTGGGTTCATCTTTGATTTTGGAGTCAGGGTAATACTTCTTTCCAGGTATGATTTTGGAAGTACTACTTCACTTTCAATTTCTTTAAAGAGTTTCAGCATTAGTGGCATTAGTTCTCTAAATTTCTTGTAGAATCCAAGAGTGAATCTGTCAGTGCCTGAATTTTTCTTTGTTGGTAAATTTTATTTACATTTTCTATTTTATTAGCTGATATCTCTTTATTTAGAATGTTTGTATCTTCTTGATTTACTTTTGGCAATTCCATTGTGTCTAGGAATATGTCCATTTCTTCTGTGTTTTGCATCTGAATAGAATATAGGCTCTTATAGTAGGTATTAATGATCTGGATTTCTATGGGATCTGTTGTGATTTCCCCCTTTTCGTTCCTAATTGCTTGAATTTGTGTTTTTTCTTTCCTCTTTTTGATGAAGTTGGATAATAGTTTATCAATTTTATTTATTCTTTCAAAGAACCAACTTTTTGATTCATTTATTCTTTTTTCTTAGTCTCTATTGCATTAATTTCCACTCTGATCTTCATAATTTTCTCCCTTGTACAAGTTTTGGGTTTGATTTGTTCTTTTTCTAGAGAGTTTGAAGTTCAGTGTTAGGTTGTTTACTTGAGCTCATTCTGTTTTCCTGATTTTTATTGCTACAAATTTCCTCGTGGGACTACTTTCACTGCATCCCATAAGTTTTGGTATGTTGTATTAGCATTATCATTTAATCATATATATATACTTTTTTTTTAACTTCGTCTTTAATTTCTTCTGTGACCCATTGGCTGTTCAGAAGGGTGTAGTTTAATTTTTATGTGTTAATGTAGTTTTTATAGTATCCTTTGTCATTGATTTCCAGTTTCACTGGACTATGTTCAGAGAGTATGCATGGGATGATTTCAATTCCTCTGCATTTACTTAAACATGTTCTGTCAGCTAATATAGGATCTGTTTTGGAGAATGTCTCATATGAAGCTGAGAAAAATGTTTACTCTGATATTTTGAGGTGTAACACTCTGTACACATCTACCAAGTCCATTTCTTCACAGGCTTTATATAGTTCTAATTTTTTTTGTTGATTTTTTGTCTAGTTGATCTATCCATTTGTGAGAGTAGGGTATTCAGGTCCCTCACTACAGTTGTGTCAATGTGTATTTGATTTTTTATGTAAGTTACTATCTGTTTTATGTAGTTGGGTGAACCTGTGTCTGGTGCATAAATATTTATGATTGTTACCTGTTTTTCTTGGAGTTTTCCCTTAACGAGTATATAGTGACCTTCTTTGTCCCTTTTGATCAGTTTTGGCTTGAAGTTCACAATATCTGCAAATAGAACAACTATCCCTGCTTTCTCTGGGTTCCTGTGACATGGAGAACTGTTTTCTATCTTTCAACTTTTATACTATGAATTTCTTTCTGGGTTAAATGTGTTTCTTTATTGCAGCATATTGTTGAATCTTGCTTCTTGATCCATTCTGCCAGTATGCTATATTTGATTCACTAGTTGAGATCATTTATGCTGATGGTTATAACTGATATGTATTGGTGTTTCTTTTTCATGTTGTTTGTTCCCTGTCTTTCTGCTCTGTTTAATTGCCTGCCCTACCTGGCAGCTTTTTTCTTTCGGTGTTCCTGCATTTGTAGTCTTCATTATCTCTTCCTAATATGTTTTTCAAAGCATTCTTTAGAGCTGGTTTGGTGGTCATAAATTTCTTTTGTTGTTCTCTTTCATGGAAGCATCTTATTTCTCCATCAATTTTTAAAGATAGTTTTGTAGGGTACATCAATCTGGGTTGAAGATTGTTTCCTTTAGGGCTTGAAATATTTCACTCCAACGTTTTCTTGACTTTAGGGTTTGTGTTGAGAAGTCTACCATGATTTTGATGGGCTTTCCTTTATAGGGCCACTCCCAGCTTTATGCAAGAATAGTTTTACTGCCCTAAACATCTGCTGTTTTTGCCTATTTGTCATTTCTACCCATTGCAATGACTGATGTTTTGCTGTCTCCATAGTTCTGTCCTATCAATGGTATCAGATTTGGAATCATGCTTGCATGAAATCTCTTCAGAATGGTTTCTTTCATTAGCTATATAAATTTGAGTTTCCTCCATATCATTTTAGGACTCAATACATCATTTCTTTCAGTACTGAATAATATCCCATTGTCTAGATATACCACAGTTTATTTACTCCTTCATTATTGAAGGATATGTTGATTGCTTCCAGGTTTTGGCAATTTTAAATAACACTCATATAAAATCCATGTACAAAGTTTTGGGTGAACTCAAATTTTTATCTCCTGTGGGTAAATTCCATGGAGTGTAATTGTCACATCTTCTGGGAAGGGTATGTTCAATTTTCTAAAATTAATTGGGGGATGCAAAATGTCTTCCAAAATGGTGGTACCATTTTATATTCCAACCAACAATGAATGGAAGTTCATGTCTTGCCAGCACTTGGGAATGCTCTTGTTCTGGATTTGGGCCAATTTTAATTTTAATTAAATACAGCTGTTTACTTGTATTGGTGCATATTAGTGATGCAGAAGAATGAGATTTGTTTTGATATATTTGTGCATGCACATCACACATTTTGATTATTTTTGTCCCCATTAACTCCTTCTTTCTTTTCCTTATTGCTCATGCTCTATCTTCTAGTTTCCTGTCATCTCTTCTTGCTTATATAAGAGAATACATAACCAAGTGTGGGAGCACACACCTGTAATCCCAGGATCTAGGAGAGTGAAACACAGGGATTACAAATTTGAGCCCAGTGTGGGGAATTTAGTGAGATCCTGTCTCAAAATAAAAAATAAAGAAGGGCTGGGGAAATAGCTCAGTGCAAAGGCCCTGGGATCAATCTCCTGTACCGTTAGAAAAAGAAGAAATAAGGTGAGGGATGGGGTGAAAAGAGAAAACATACAATATTTAACTTCTTGTTACTGAATTATTTAAGTTAATATTGTGGTCTCCAATTCCACCTACTTCCATTCATTTTCATGAAAAATGACATAGTTTTGCTTTTTTATGGCTGGGTAACACTCTACTGCATATATGTACCACATTTTCTTTACCTGTTTATCTGCTGGTGGGCACCTAGTCAACCTCCACAGTTTAGCTCTTATGAATTACACTGCCATAAGCATGGGTGTGCATGTATCAATATAGTATGCTGTCTTTAACTCTTTTGGAAGAGTACCAAGGAGTGGTATGGCTGCATCAAAGAGTATATCTACCTTCAGTGTTTTGAGACCTTCATACCACTTTCCACAGAAGCTATGCTAGTTTAGATCCCCATCAGCAGTGTGGAAGAGTTCCATTTTTCCCCCTTTCCCCACCAGCATTCATTTTTTTGTGTGTTCTTGATGATAGCCATTCTGACTGATATGAGATGGAATTTCAGTGTAGCTTTGATTTGCATTCATTGAATAACCAAAGATTTTAAGCCTTTTTTCATATACTTTGTGGCCTTTTGTACTTCTTTTGAAAAGTATCTGTTCAGTTCATTGGCCTGTGTATTGATTGTGCTATTAGGCTTTTTATTTTAGTTATTTACTTTTTTGGTGTTAAGTATTTTTGAGTTCTTTTATAAATTCTGGGTATTAGTCCTCTATCAGAAAATAGCTGATCTCACAAGAGCCTGTCTACCAAGTGCAAGGTCCTGAGTTCAATTCCCAGTACCAAAAAGAAGAAAAAGAAAAAGGAAAAAAGAAAAATAGCTGATAGAGATTTTCTCCTATTTTGTAGCTTGCCTCTTCACTCTGCTGTGTAGAGGCTGTTTAATTTCACTTATACTTATTGATTCTTGTTATTATTCCTGCGCTAGTAGGGTTCTGTTCAGGAAATCTTTGCCAGAGCCTGTGGCTTCAAGTATTTTGGGCACTTCAGAGTTTCCTGTCTTTTATCTAGGTATTTGATCTATTTTGATTTTATTTTAGTGCAGAAGGAGAATCTATTTTAGTATTCCACATATGGATATCCAGTTTTCTCAACATCATTTATTAAAGATGCTGCCTTTTCTCCAATGTGTTTTTGGCCTCTTTATCAAAACTTAGATGGCTGTAGGTGAATGGGTTTCTGTATCTTCTAGTCCATTCCACTGGTCTGCATGTCTGTTTTTGTACCAGGACCATGTCATTTTTGTCACTCTGGCTTTTGAGTATAATTTGAGGTCAGGTATGGTGACTCCTCCAGTATTGCTCTGTTTGCTCAGGATGCTTCAGCTGTTCTGGGCTTTTGTGCATCCATTAACTTTGCATTGTTCTGTGAAAATTTCCCAATGAGAAACTCCAAATGCCACTACCAAAGAAACCCTTAAAGAAGAATATGGAGGATGGTTGCCTGGGAACTAAACCAATTCATGTTATTTTTCTAGATCCAGTTGCAGGATTGCTGTCAAGTTCTAAATAACATAGAGTAAGTACTTGCAGGTCAAGGATCAATAAGAAACAGTCCCTCTAAAAGTCTATAAGACATTCTAGAACCATGGAAAATGTGTTTTTCTCGAATCCTTGTGCTATAGGAGGTTTAATGCTGAGCTAATATTGTAAGTTTTGTGTCTTTACTTGAGAGCTACAGCAAATTTTAAATAGACCAGCACCTTGAGATTCAGGATGCATGAATACAAAGCACAGCTCCTCACACTGTTTGTGGTGATATGGGCAAGTTAATAGGGTAACAGTAACTAACTTTCAGTATCTGGGGAATTTTGCATTAGTAAAGAAAAACACAAACAATACATATCTGTTATTGTTGGTATTGCCCTGTCACTGTTTTCATCACTTTCTGGGTGCCTTTACTTTCTCTTAAAGGAGATTTGAGAATGAGAGGATCTTTGCCTTCAGAGTCTCTTACCATCCACTTTCCCAGAACAGGCCCTTGAGAAACCACTGGATGTCACTCTTTCTAACAGCTTCCAACTCCTTGGCCACCTTAAAATGTCATGGCAAAGCAAAAAAAAAAAAACAAAATACATAGACTTCTTGGAACAGACAATTTTTAATATTATTTTGAGCCATATCTAGTCATCTACAATTTTTTTTTCTTTTCAGAGAAAAAGCTTTAATCAGAAAGTTAGGGAGAAGTTAGAAAAGTACTTCAGTTTATATAGTAAGAGTGGGGCTCCTTGTGATACAGGGATTCTGAGTGCAAAAGCAGGAGGCCAGTGTCAAAGGGCTAGCAGGTAGGCTGGGATCCAGGTTATCATTTTAGTCCTGACGTCACAGCTCTGGAATCTTTACGGCTTAGGGTTCCTTGTCTGTGGTGGTCTCTATCCCATGGAACACCACCTTTTTCTGGTATCCAAGTGATCCCAGGGCCAAGACATTAGCCAAGGTCCTCTTGGTGCAGCTGAAGGTCCCTGTAAATCCCTACCCTGGCATCCCCAGCCTGCCCACAGTGCCCAATCACTACAAGGTATTTTTATCTGCTATTTGGGAGGTTTGCATGATTCATACCACCTCTGCAATAATGCAGATGAGGAGGGGAAGTAGAGACTGACATCAGAAATGAGAATTTGGTGTTTATTCATTAAGTCACTCAACAAAAATCCTTCCATTGTGGATATATGGCAGGACACTAAGTTAATTAAAACCTGGATAAAACTATCAATATTAATAGAGACTAAGCCCAGAGATAAAAGTTATAAATAGTTTAAACCAAGGTAACAGTGATGTGTTGTTTAACCAATATGAAATATTGTAATGATAGAACAGCAAAGGAAAAGATGTTTCTGAATGTGGGGTTAAGTACAATAAGATGGAGAGGTAGTATTTTAGTTTAATCTTAAGGAACAGTTACAGTTTAACACAGGGAAATGAATTGGGGAGCATTAGTACCCGCCAAGATGCAAATACAGGAAAACACAGAAAATGTCAAGAGAATGGCACGAGGCTCACTTTGTTACACATGTTGTTGGCGGGAATGTGAACAAGAAAAGCCTCGGTGGGAATTAGCATGGCAACTCATCAGAAAACTAAAACTAGAACTTTCATTGGACCCAGTTACTCTCCTAGGTATCTTCCTGAAAGGGCTAAAGATGTCATATTACAGTGATCCATGCACACCTACATTTATAACATCACAATTTATAATAACTAAATTGTAGAGGTGGCCTACACGCCCATCAGTAGATGAATAGATAAAGAAAACTTGGCATTTGCACACAATGGAGCACTACTCAGACATAAAGAAGGATGTATTTGAGTCATTTGTAGGAAAATGGATGTACTCTGAGACAATAATGATAAGTGAAAGAAATCCAACACAGAAGGATAAATATGTCATGGTTTCTCTTATATGAAAAGCCTAAAGCATAGATAAGTTAAAGAGCAAAAGAAAAGATAGACAGATGACAGGAAACAGGGAGACAGATCTTTTGCAAATGGAAAGAGGACCAAGAGATGAGGGGTGAGGTAAGAAATTAAGATACCTGATGTCCATGTACAGCGCCACACAATGTGTAATCATTATGTACTGCAAACATGTACTGATTAAAATACAAATTTAAAAGGGACAAAAATGATAAATTAGTCTTTGAAAATAAGGTCTTATGTACCAAAGAATAAGCCTTAAAAGTACAGAAAGATAATGCAGAGCAGTGGTGATACATGGAGCTGTTTTTGAATCTTGGCCTGGCCTCTTCCTGTTTCAGCACTGAATCAACAAGCTAACCAAAAAAGGAAATAAGAGAGAGGAACTATCCTGAGGCATCTGATTGATCACCTCGGGCACAGAACAGTGTCGGGTAGACTAAAGAGGATGGACTGCAGGCCTACTCTGGAAAAACACTGGCTAATCCTGTAAATTCATCAGCGATATTTCCTTTGTTGTTATCAGAACCTATATTTCTGACAAAGGAAAGTAATCAATGATGGGTTACATGTATCCTCTGCAGGCGCATGGGGAGTTTCTCTAGTGGAGCAGAGTGAGTGGCTTGTGACCCCTGAGACCTTCTCAGAGGCTTTAATGCTTGCTGAAATGCTCTTACCAAACCAAGCCCCTCTTGAGCAGTCAGCAGTTACAGAAGCAGTGAGCTTTGCAGAGGAGAGTTTATTCACAGTGACCAAGGGTAGAGAAGGGAAAGCAGATCTCAAATCCACCTCCCCAGGGTGTTTATGGGATAAGGAGGCAGGGTGATTGTTGTAGTCAAAGTATGGGGAATCACTCAGACTGCCTCAAAGCTCAGCAGCATCTAGAGACACCGAGGACGTGAACCCACTTGTCTAGCACAGGCACACAGTAGGATACAATTATGTAACCAAAACTTAGCACAGATAAATACACATGTGCTGGTTACAGGACTATGTAAGAATGTAAATATGAGATAACAACCTATATAGGAATTATATAATAAACATGCGGACAGCTCTGGCTCTTATGCTCTTGCACTCTTGTGCTCTTGTGCTCTGCTCTGCCCCTTGCTGCTTGCTGTTGTTGCTGATGCCTTGTACATGTACATTCTTTAACCTTGGAATCTGACCCTCAGAAATCTCCCCTGGGCCCCCTGGGCAGGCTTACACAAGATTTACAAGAGAATAGATTTAACACAGGGCACATAATTTATAGGATTATTTTATAATATTCAACTGAAAAGTCAAATGCAGAAGAATACAGGAGATGTGTCTACACACTGGAGATCTGAAGACTTCAGCTGAGAGCATGGATCCCAACTCAGCATCCTGCACAAGTCCACCTGAAGACCTAAAGGTCGTGGCAGTGTCCTCTGAGAGTCCAACTTGAGGCCTTAGAGCCCATAAAGTGTCTCAGTAAGTCTATATCAAAGACCTGCACTGGGAAGCCACAAACGTAAGTGGTGGAAGCTAGAAAGTTTGTGCCAGCAGGATGAAGGATCTGTGCCAGCAGGCTGAGGGATCTGCACTGGAGCCAGGTCAGTGATGCTCAAGGTAAGGACCAAAACTCCCCATCCTCAGTAACAATGAGGTCCTGAGCTCTGACAATGAGAACAGCTGGGTTCAGATCAGGAAAGCAAGCATGACAAGCTTCTTCAGGAGAATCAACAGCACATTGTCTTCTCCTCCAGTTCTCCTTTTATGCTGTTGACAAGTCTCATATGGGCCTTCTATACCCAGAACCATGCAGATTCAATTCATCTGGGTGTTACAAGTGAACCATTACTTAATCCATCAAAGTGACCTTCAGCATGGGAAAGGTTCTGGAGGGAAGGAAGCATGAGTCAGTAGGAGGCCCATGCATGGGTCATGAAACTTCACAGCTCCTTGTAGTCCACAGGTTATATCATGAGCTACATGACAGATAGAGATGGGGTCCCTAGTGTCACAAGATCACCCAAAAGACACTCATGCAGGCTCAAGTGAAGTTCAGTGGTTCCACCTGAGCTGGAAGGAAGTAACCCCCAAATCCGGAAGAACAGATGGGGCAGTGTTGCTATCTGATCCAAACATAGGGGTATGGTCTGCAGTAAATCTGAAAGGAGTCCAAGGACACATTGCCTAGTGCTGTGATCTATACAAGCTCTGATTTTCAAAGTACACTAAAATCAGGTACACTGCCTTTTGTCTGAGGGCTCGTCCAGATTTTCCCTTGGCTTCCAAGTGGTAGTATTCAGCTCCAGGCTCTCTAGCCCAGCCAGGACTCCAAACAGGGTGCTTGGCCCCGCTGGGGCTGTGGAGGAAGGCTCCTGTCACAGATCCATTAATGTGCTCTCTACTGTTGCAGTGAGCTCACCTACTCCAGCTTTCCTACCAGAATAAAATTCTAGCTACGATCTGCTTTCTCTTGAGAGAGATTTTATGGATTAGATTATAGTTGCATTTTTTATATTTCCTATAAAAATTTATTTTTCTGGACCATGTGATCCAAATAATACTAACAGGATTAGGACCAAGTCAGATACCAAGCTGATTTTGAGACAGTGTGGCTTGCTCTCAAATTGCCCCTAATGTTGTCTATCATCTCCCCCACTGCAGTGTGGGGTAGGCCTGACTTCTTTGTGAAGACTGTTAGGGAAGAGTAGCTGTGCTTCTAATTCATTTTTGGTCTCTTTGGAATATTTCTCCTGACAGCCTAAATTTTCTTTTCTGAATTTCATTTCTAGCTATATTGCCTGAAACCAAGCTAAATAATTCATTTCTTCCCTATCTCAGCTTTTTATAAAATATAACCTGCTATTCCACACTCTGTTTTCTGTACTTTAACCAAACTGTGCACACTTGGGGGCTCGAATGTTCTCACATTTCCCTCATCATTTTGCTCTTGATTTTGTTACTTGTGCCTCTTGAATATCTATAGTATAAAATGCACAAAGCACTTTCCAAGTTTGAAAATTACTTTTGTAGCCATGGTTGCCAAGGAAACTACTTTTGCTGTATCTCAGTTTTATTTATCATGTAGAGTCTACCATGGGATGAATTTTAAGGAATCACTGTTAGATATCTCTCTCTGTCTCTGTCTGTCTGTCTGTCTCTTGTTCTCTATCTCTCTCTATCTCTATCTATCTCTATCTCTATCTCTATCTCTATCTCTATCTCTATCTCTATCTCTATCTCTATCTCTGTCTCTGTCATTTCTCTCTGTTCTCCCAGAAAACAGCTTCAGTTGTAGGAAAAACCTGAAACAGCAACTCCCCAAGCCCACCGCACTCGCTGTACATAGTTTATGAAACGCCCACAGTTAGACTAAGGCTCTTTCTGGTAAGATGTTGGAAAGAGCAACTGGGGGATCTTTATTTATTATGGAATTACTGAGGGAGCTGCAAGGACTTAACCTTTATTAAAATTTCATTTTACAGCATAACTTATGTCACCAGACCATGCTCCATTAGGTTAACACATACTTTGGCACAGTGGAAGAATATTGCTCCCCACATACTCAGGCTTGCTGATCCCGTGTTTCAGGAAATGTTATAGGATTATGACAATGGTATGCAATTGTATGTTTGCATATTTACATTTATATACTGCACTCACTTATTTACAGTTTGCCATGCTTGGTTTTAAATTAATTCAGTTAAATGACCAGATGCTGAGAAATCTAATACACACCAAACATCTGAGGGAGGGAGAGAGGCAACTGTTGACTGTGTCCTCTTGGGAAACAAACGACTATTTTCAGCTTTTGTAGCCAAGATTTTTAATATATCTGTCTCAACTAGACAGTAGGAGATAGGATTGAAAATAAATGAGCTCAGCCTTCTCCAGCTATGACCGAACATTGGTGCTCGGGCAGCTAGCCACTCACAGGCAGAAGTCCTGTTCCCACCCCCTCATCCCGCTGTCCACCTTCCCAGTTTTGTCAGCAGGCTGTGCACACAGTCTCATCTGTTTACTTTTGCACAGATGAATATTTAGATAACTGACAGGTCCTTGTTAAACCTGCGAGGGAGTTGATATTTGTTCATTTTATTCCTGCTTTGATTCACTCGTGGCACACACACAGTAGGATAGCTGCTGCCAGCCCATCCGCCTAATCAAACAGGAGCATTTGCTCTTCGGCTGCCACACGTTCACACTGTGTGATACCATTCCCTGGGGAATTTGCTGTAAACGTCTACTTTTCAATCTGAGAACAATTCCATTTCACTGAGCTGTTTTGTTACTGATTCTCTACTAGATTATTCTACCTCATTAACATGTCACTGAGATGATGAGAAAAGTTTAACCACATTTTAAAAAGATATCACTTCTGAGAATACTTCTTTAGAGGCTGGCAAAGTATAGGCACCCAAATAAATATCCCTCCCTCCCTCCTTTGCTGGAAGGTGAAGCTCTACGTGTCCATTTCCAGGAGTGTGGGAGAGAATGCATGCTTTGATTGCTTCCGTTTTAGTTTCCTTGCAGCTGTACCAGGATGAGCAGTGCTGCCTGAGCCCTCCCCGGCCCCTGCTGCAGAACCGCTTCCCAGGAAGTGATAAACTTTAGATAGGATTGTTCACTACCCACTTCCTAGGAGCCAGGGATACTCAGGAATCTGCCTTAGCATCTGGTCTCTAAATGTCTTGACTGGCCTCACCGTCTGTTACCGGTTTACGGTCACATCCTCCTATCTGCATGTTCCTGTGCCAGATGCCTGGCAGCACTGGCTCACCAAGATCCTGCTACAGCTCTATGCTGAGCATTAGCAAGATAAAGGACAAAATGTAGGTTTGATTCCAGCCCCCATGAAACTGACAGCATAAGGCAAGCAGATGCAAAACAGGTATTTGCAAGGCATTGTACAATGATGGGGATGAATTCAGAGCACTGTGCCAGGCAGCTTGAAATGTGGCATGGAACTGGATCCCAGGGACCCAGGGAAAGGAGGGAGAGTAGGAGGGGGTGCAGGTATGGGTTGGAAGGTCCTTAGGAGCCACCCTTGTAAAGAAGAGGCATGAGCAAAGGCTGACAGGAGGTTGATGAGCAAATTAGCAGAAGCTAGTGTTGTCACAACTTAGATCAAAAATGTCCCCAAAGGCCTGATATACTCACAGGCAGGGTGCAGACTGTGACTGGTTCATGAGGGTGTGGTCCTCATCAGTGGGACTGTGCCTTGTGAGTTCAGCAGCTGAGTGTGCATTGGAGGTAGGTCACTGGGAGAGGGTTCATCCGCCACCCAGCTTCTTCTCTCTGCTTCCTGGACACCATGACATGAGCAGCTTCCTGTGAGCCAGGCCCATCCACCTTGCTGCTTTTGCCTCTGAGCCAGCTGGCCATGGACTGAAACCATGAGTCAAAATAAGACCATCCTTCTAGTTGTCGATATCAGGTATTTTGTCTCAGTGATGAGAGAAGTGACCAGGACAGGAGGGATTTCATTATGACTGTGTATTTTGGCTCACATGTTCAGTATTTGGGGCTTTTGCATACTGCCTGAATAATCAAAGGTAGAGGCCATTTTATTCTGAGAACATACCAATGTGATGATGATAATAATGATCATCACATTGGTATGTACTGGTTTTCATAGTGACTGCAGATACTAAAAAGGTGAACAGTGAAGAAAATATAGAGTAGTTATATAAGAGTAATATTGTTTATAGCTCTCCAAAATAATTATATTTACTTTGTATGTAATTGTAACAAAACATGTGCATTGGGAGTTACATTTATAGATCTGAAAGAGGCTTTGTGGGTGATCTAAGTCAATTCTTCATTCTACACTTAAAGAAAATAAGGCCCAGTGTAAGTTGGCCTGCAGGGAAACACAAATCAAAACTACAGTGGGATCCACCTCACCCCAGTGAGAATGTTACTATCAAAACAAAACAAAAATGATGGTGAGAATGTGCAGGAAAAAGGGCTCTTCTATACTGCTGGCAGGGATATAAATTTGTACCACCATTATGGAGAGCAGTGTACAGGAGCTTCAGAAAACTAAAAGTAGATCTACATATGCTCCAGCTATCCTCCTTACTGCCAAGGAAATGGCATCTGCACAGGAAATCCACACCCACACGCTGGTGTTTTCAGTGGCTCTTTCCAACAGCTAAGATACGGAACCAGTCTAGGTGCCCGTCCACCAAGTAATGGATAAAAAAAGGCAGTGTAAATACAGGGTGGAGTATTATTCAGCCCTCAAGAAGAATCCTTTATACGCAGTGAAACAGATGGAAGTGGAGGATACTGTGTAAAATGAAACAAACCAGACCCAGAAAGACACGTGGTGTTCTTTCTTGCTGTGGAAGCTAAAAAAGATGATCTGAATGAATAGTCGGAAGAGATTCGGAAGAGTGGCAAGGTAGAGGTTGGATTTGATGCATGTATGAAAACATACTGGACCCTGTTAATATGTACAGTTAAAGTATATTAGTGAAAATGAGAAAAATATTTTAAATAAAAATATCCTACATAAAAATAAGATAAAGGTATGCTATTCATTTAGTTGTGCTGATTTATTTTTATAATTATAAATTCCATATTAACATTTATTTTCCAGGAATGACATCATTCATAGAGCACATTTACTTGTTCACTTTGAATTACTGTTTATCTTTCATTGAAGTTTTCCCATGTTTTGATTATATTAAATCAATGATCAACTATAGAACTATGTCGGTTTGTGGCGGGATTCCTATTTTAGTTTTGTGTGTATGGACTTCGGTAGCTGAAATAATTCCACCAAGTTTTCTTGGAAACCATGGGCCATAACATATCAAAGCAGACCTGTGCAAGTGTAGAACAGAGGGCATCCATATGATACAATTCTGAAAGTAGTGCATTGGAAGGATCTGTAGTCACAATCCAGTGTTTATACCAAGCATTGGTGCTACGGTATGCTTCAGACAGAACTCACTCTGACAGAGAGTGAGACTGACCATTTATTGAAATAGCAAAGATAGCATTGTATGAGAGAGAACAAATGGAAATATGTAGGAATATCAGGAAAAACCAAATGGTTATTACACAGGCCAGCACCGATGCTTAATCCTCTGCCTTTGCAAACTCTAAATGTAAACAATGAGTTGTGTAAATCGAAGTCTAATCTCCTTTGCATCTGTTCTCTGCAGCCTCCTGTTAGAGAGACAGCTCACAGCAGAGCTGTATTCCAAAAAGGTTCATCAGCATAATGCAAATGTAGCACTAGAATTAAACCAAGGAATTTGAAATTTGATGATAATTTCCTCCATTTTTGTATTTCTGATTTCAGTTTCCTGGATTGAGGAAGCAGGACAGCATACTTCACAACAGAGCTGCACAGGTGGGCGATGTAAAAGTACACTAGAAGTTGAGAGAGAAAGATCCTGAGAAACAAAATACCTCTATGTTCGGAACCTATCTCTGACTAGCTACATTCCAGGTTGTGTCATCCTAAGACTGATGCGTGCCCAGGACAAGAGTAGCATTCACAATGCACCATTAAATGGGACCTCACCCAGATCAATTTAATTTCCCAAGAGGCTAGGCTGGACCATGTGGGAACTTTCTGTTGCTTTAACAGAGATGCTTTTATCCTAACATCATATTGCTTCACTTGGACTTCATGTCTCTTCTGAGCTCTCACATGTTCTGGTTGTTCACATTCTGGCTGTGAGGATGAGCAGTTTTGAGAGAAACATAAGCAGCAAGAAGAAGCCCAAAGAGGGGCAAAGAAAGGGCAACAGTGACGGTGGCCTTAGCATAATTTTCTTGAAAGACACTAGAGTTCCAGCCTTGCGGGGGAGGGGCCGGAAAGAACCTTTGTCCTTACACAGCCTGCTTAGGACTGTAACCTGCAACCGTGACTTTCTTCAGGCTGAGAAGCAAGGTTGTTGCGCTCTGTCCTCTCGAGACTATTAGAAAGCAAGATGCGAGATGAAAGCTGAGAGTGGCTGCTCCCTCTCCTGACATCAATCTTGCTTTATCCAGAACCAGGCTTGCACACAGTCTGCAGCTCCAGCTGACATCTGGTGTGGGGGCCGTGACCAGCCTCCACCTACTCACTCCTGGAATTAGAATTGTGGGTTCACAGCCTGTTGGAGTTGGAAGGAGCCTGGAAGGTATTCTAGCTTAATAAATGCCTGAATGCCCTTCCTGTCAATCCTGCAAGCTGGTTATCGCTTCTCTCTGACTCCCTTTGAAGACAGGCAAGATGAAGGAACTATGTCGCAAGCTCTGTGCTGAGATATATTTACAAACTCACATCAGTACTGTGAGTTCTTACTGTGTTTTCTAACAATCAACGGATGAGAAAGTTCAGTGTGCAAAGAGGTATAAAAGTGAGTAGTCACAGGAAGGTTGCGATATGCAGTCTTTTTGGAGCCCAAATCTCATGCTTATTTACGCGGAAGCTTTTAAATTTTGATTAAGGAAACATCAATTACTTGGCATGCATAAAGGTATTGATAAATAGGATAATGAAGCAATTTGTCTGAGGTGACCAAATTTGAATATATACATATGTACTTTTATTTACATATATTTACTGCAGGAACCCCAGTCTTCATTATGTTAATGTCTTCTGTGTTACTCCCAAGTGTGACAATCATGTTCGGCATTTGTTGACTGACTATTAGGTAAAGGCTCTATTCTAAAGGTGGGAAGTGTGTTGTTTCATTGAATACTTACCCTACTTCTGTCCTCAGGAAGCTGCAATTGTCAGTCTTAACAGTTTGACTCCCGGTTCTGGTCCTTCACTTGGTATCCTCTGTTTGCTTAGCTTCTTTACACAAATACATAAAAACTGCTGCCTATTGTGGCAACTCCAGTGCCCAGTGTTGTACAGAACATGGTAGAGGCTGGGAAATAGCACCGTACTGGCTAATATCCCTGTAGGATAGCAGACTTTGGAAGTCCTGGTGAAGGTTTTGTTAAATGGCTATTTTGGATACTTCTGTTAATAGTTATATTTTTGGAAGAAAAAGATGACTGTGGGTAACATTAAAGAAGAATGTTTAAGGTGTGCAGGGTGGCACATTTCTGTAATCCCAGCACTCCAGGAGGCTGAGGGAGGAGGACTGCAGGTTCAAACCTAACCTGAGCAATTTAGCAATTTAGGCCCAGCCTTAAAGTGAAAAATAAAAAAGGACTTTCCCAGTGACACCCCAAAAAAGAATGTTTAATGCACCAATTATTTCAGAAAGCAAATATTCACTGTCCTCTTATTCTTTCTTCTGCAATTAAGAACTTTTAATAAAAGTGGAGGCAAGCACCGATTAAATTTGAACTTAGAAAAGGTCATTGATTTTTTTTACTAGAAAAGTGAAACAAATTCATTTGACATAGTTAAAATTTTTTTCTACTTGTGTAAGACAAAGACAAGTGTTTCAAGTCTATTTTTATTTAAAACATAGTAGTAATGTTTATTAAAGCAACTATTTGCTGAGCTCTTACTGGGTACAAGGCACCATGACTGCTTTTAGAAAACCTCTGTAAAATTGACTTTTATTTCTGTTTTGCAGATGAGGAACCAGGTTAGAGATTTTTTGCTTTTGTTTATGAAAATAAGAGGGAGAGCTAACCGTAAGCTCAGATCTCTTTGAGAGAGTTTATGAGTGTGTTTACTTCAGTCCATCTCCTAACTCAGCAAGACCAATGAGATGGAGAGGAGATGCTTGTGGAACCCCTGCTGGCACACGGCAAGGGGCCTGCATGGCTGTAAGCAGGAAAAGAGAGGGGCACCCAACTGAGGAGACAACGGTGTAGTCTTAGGAGTACCTGTTGATTTGGTCCTGAACGCAAGACACTTGTGGCTTATAGCAACCCACTGGTAGATACATTTAGTTGATGTGTGAAATGGAAATCTGAACCTAGGAGGTTGTTTGGACCCCACACATAAGTGGGGGTAAAACCCAGGAGTTCACTTGTAGGTAGCATGGGAAGTGCAGAAAGAGGAATGGTGACTGGGCTTGAATAAAAATGACCTCACTAGAGTTTAGGCTTTCATAAAGAAGAAACCCACAAATAATGCTGTCATGTAGACGGTGTGCAACCAGAAAGAGACGTGTTAGTAGGCAATTCATGTACCCTAGCTGTGTCACACAATCCTTTTATTCACAAGAAAATATACTAAGAAACAGAATTTGAATCCTTATATCCAATAAATTTTCAATAAGAGCATAAAAACTTCAATATCTCCAATTTCTTTTCACATATAGTCAAAATACAATTTTGATCTATTTATGTCAACCATGAATAGGAAATGTGACTTTAAAAAAGTGTCCTACCAACATTGGTGTGAGATGAACCAAAAGAAAGAGGAACTCATCATATTTTTAGTTCTCAATGCAAAGCATGAAATCATAGCAGAACACTTGCTCTGACCTAGCCTCTCCTCAGTTAGTCAGAGCAATCCTGTGAAAGCTGAAGTCAGATCTCCTCATCTTCTCCTCAGATCCTTCAGAGGCTCTGCTGGCCTCATCCAGGAGAAAGTCCCTCCTTCCCCTCCCCGTGTGGGCACACGGCTGGCCCCGCATCTTCCCCTCTCACCTTCCTGTCTTCCCCACAACCCCCTTCTGCCTCTGGACCAATGTGCTGCTCTCTAGTAAGTGGCGGACCTGAGCTTCCCACAGTGCTCTCGCTGGCTGACTTTCTCCTCTCCAGGAATCTGCTTGGTTAGTTCTTTCATATTTTCATAACTTTGCTCAAAATGTCATCCTTTAAATAAGTCAGTGTGCAGACTACCCAAATCACCCAATATAATACCACAGTCTGCTTCTCCTGTGTCCCCCCAACTCTCCCCCCCATGACCCTACCTACCTTTCTTCATATTGCTTATATTTTCTAACAGCCTCCACAATATACTTATAATATTTTAGTAAATTTGAGTCAATAATTTTAAGATGCACTTTTATTTTATGTATAATTAAGAAGGAAGGTACTGACACTAAACCATGATATGGCATCAATTTAGCTAGATTTTATAAATGTCAAATGTGAAAAATTCCATTTGGGATTTAATGAAATACATATTTATTATTTCTAGTTTTTTTCTTTCTATCTCTCTATGCCAGAATGTAAGTTCATCAGGGCAATGATCTTTGTACTTTTCACCAACTTCTTAGAATATTGGTTGTTAAGTAACCGGTTCTTAATGCATTTTAGCACATGGATTGTTAATCATTTGGAGAAAAGTCACCCTGGTCTAAGTAAAGGCAGAGGAGAAAGAGATGTCTCCTGGAGGTTACAGACTAGGAGCAAAGTGGCTTAAAGATTCTACTTTTGGATGAAGAATCAATTTGCAACTTTGCATAATCAATTTATAAGGCCAGGTCAAGCACATTTGCAGATGTAGATGGCATGAGTAGGTTGTTTTATGCATAAGGCATCCATTGCCACATAACAAGTGGCTCAAAAACTTAGCACCATAAAATGACACCCATTTATTATACCACTGCTTCTGTAAGTTAGGAAACTTGACACTGCATAGCTGGGTCTCTGTCCCAGGTCTCTTACCAGCCACAGCCAAGGTGGCAACTGAGCTATCATTGTGCTACGGCTGACTGGGAAGGACTGACTTACAAGCTTGATTATCTATAGGATTTTGTTTCTCAGGGCCTTGGCTGGAGTGTTTTGCTGGCTTTGGACGAGTTCATCTTCAGTGTTTTGTGTGAGCCTCTCCGGCACCACAGCCTCCTTCCACCAAGTAATTAAATAGCGAAAGCAATCAAGAGACTCTTTTGGTGAATGGAAGTCAGAGTCTTTTGTAATCTCATCATGGAAATGACACTTCATCACTTTTGTTGGACTCCACTGGCTGTATGCAAGTCACTAGGTGCAAATGACATTCAGAGAGAAGGGTTATGAAATAATTTAAGTACCAGGAAGTGAGAGCTGCTGGGGGAACCCTGGGCATCTGCTTATATCATGTGATGGCATCCTTGCAACTGCACATGTGGGAAGGGGACAGTGCTTCAGTTGACACATCCTGGAGAATATTCATCATGGGCTTCTTACCCCTTTCCATCTACAGTGCTGGATTTCTAATAAGAATACCTCCATAGCTGTAGGTTATTGGATGATGAGTAGGTATTTGACCTAAGCCAGTTACATACTCTCCCATGATTTTATTTCTTTATTGCAGTGATGGGGCTCAAACTCAAGGCTCCACACATGGTTAAACACATGCTGTATCACTGAGCTTTTCCCCAGCTCCCCTTGCGCCATAAATTTAGAATACAGGATGAAATGCTCTAGGCCAGTATTGCTTTGTGAGGTGCTCTAATCTTAATAAATGTGTCTTGCTCGTCCTGTGTTACATGGAATGAGAAACTAGGAAAACCCGTGTGCTGGAAGAAAAGTACAAAGACATTTAAAGCAATCCAGAGAGGAAATGCTGGGAGCATCTGATAGGTTTCTTGTGCACATTTCAATCCATCTCTCCAGTAAGTTTATGTGACATAATTCTATTTATAAATTCCCATGTTCTTTTTAACTGAAGTAAGCTCAAGATAGCTTTGTATCTTGCAACTAACATTCCTCCTAATTATCTCTTTATGAGGACCTCTGAGATACCTTGCTTACTGTGGCAGGCAATGAATGCCACACAGTGAAAGCATTTCTGAACAAAGATGTAGGGAAAACTTGAAGAGAAAAGGAGGCAGCCTTCAACCTTCAGTTCAGATCACAGCTCACTTTAACTACTCAGCAAAGGAATGGTTGCTCCTCTACTTTCACCTTTGCAACATTTGGAGACAGAGCCTGTAAAGTAGGAGCAGCATTGTAAGCCTGTCTGGAGATTGAAGTGGACAGGAGTCGGAGTGGCTCGATGTCCCCAGGTGCAGCTAAAGCGCCATGGCATCTGTTTCGCCAACTCTCACTCAGGCCCTACACTTACTTACTCAAAAACTTGAAACACAGGAAAATTACCAAACTATTGCATAATTACCAAAGTATTTCTTTAAATGAGAAAATGGTGCTATTACGGTCAAATGCATACTTTATTTGTAGCTATGATTTTTGTAAAAGTTTTTCAGATTTTAAACAAGGCAGAAAATAATTACAGAATGTTTTAGGAACCTGGAAATAATTAGACCATGAAAGAATGAGTAATAGAGGAAGTGCTGCATTGCCATTTTCCCCCTTGAATTGTTTAATCTGCCTTAATCTCTTCCCAAAACGCTATTAAATACCAAGTTACCTCTCAAAGTAATTCTGAACCAGGAGAAGAGTGTGGAGCCTTCATGGTAAGGTGTCCAGTCTGATTTTTTCTATCAGGTGTAAATATTTTGCACTCAGTTTCCCTATTGTGCAGTAGGGCTCTTCCTCAACAGCAGCCATCTTCCAGCTATTGACCAGCGACTTCTTGGTGAATGGTATTTCTGCAGCACTGATTTGCTTACATATTGTTAACTCAAAGGAGACCTTTGCAAGAAAGGTGAGATTGCATGCCTAGAAAAAGCACAATATTAAAAAAGGAAGAAATCATATGAGCCTTTTAGAAACAAGTACATGACATTGGAGAGCTTTCTCCATGGTGCCCCTTCTCATTTAGAGGGCCGTCTTGAACAAAGAGGCCACCAGCCAAGTACTGAGGTTTTTGTTAAAGATCTTGCTTTTCCAAAGTCCGTCAGCAAGTCACTTCAGGACAAAGGTTCTGTAAGGAAAATCTCTGGGCTTAATTCATTGATGAGCGACACGATTACATTGTGGGGGAACCACCATCTGGGCATGGCATCCGCTGGAGTGCATGGGAGGTGTGGGTGGCTCACCAGCCTCCTGGGCAAGTGGCTGCCCAGCTGTCCTCAGTTTGGAGGCTGATCAAAGATGAGAAGCTGCTATGTGTTATAGAAATGGAGCCACCGCAAGATCAGAAAATATTATTAACCTTGTCAACAATCAAATTGTCATGGATCATGGCAGTATCACTTTGATACAGAAACAGCTTGAAGCATATGATGAAATTCTGCAGATTCACAACTCTTCCAACTTCTAGCGCTACCACCTTAGCTCTGTGTCTGATAATTTCACAGATGTACATCACGACAGCTGCCCGGCGATTATGCCTAACTTCAGCTTCTGCTATTTCTAAGTCTGCAAGATTCTCTAAGATTATTTAGTGTGGATGAGAGCAATTTCTCACTGTGAGGCCACAATTTACTTCAGAGTCAGTGCACCGCGCAGGGGGCTCCCCACTGTGCTGGCCTCTCCACCCTAGTCACCAGTCCTTTCTTTCTCACTCCTCTCCTCCCCTTTTGCTTTCCTTTCCTTCTTTTCTGTTGTTTCCATTTTTAAAGTTTATTTCTTGCTTTTAAATAATATGAATTATATTGTCTTTAATTTTAAACATTCTATTCCTTTTCTCAAAATTGTAAAATTGAGAAACTGAAAATTAAACAGTGTTCAAGAAAATGATTTTTAAAGCAAAACCTCTAAACTGACATGAATCTATTTTCTACCCTCATGTATCTCAGTGTGAGTAGTCGCCTTTTCATTTTGCAGAATTTATTTTATTTTATTTTATGTTTTGTCTTTTGGGGACAGGCTCTCACTATGCAGTTCAAGCTGGCCTGGAGCTCACTTTGTAGCCCAGGCTGACCTCAAACTCACAACAATCCTCCTGCCTCAGCCTCCCCAGTGCTGGTATTACAGGCATACACCACCATGCCCGGCAATTTTGCAGAAATAAAGGTGTGTTTGACTTTGAGGTTCTGCCCCAATCAAACTTCATTTAGGGATTCTGAGGTCACTTATAGAGCCTTCATAGAATAAGAAAAATCTCTGAGTTCTAAAAGTCCTGGCCTGGAGAAACTGGATGCAAGGCTTTAGGTGTGCGTGGCTTCTACTATGATCACTATGATGTCAAAGTGCACACTGTTCCCTCTTTGCACTAGTATAGTACATTTCTGTCCAGAAGTCCCTCTGTGCAACTCCCCAAATGCTGTATTTTCTTTCAGATTATTTTTCCCTCCTCTCCTCTCCCCTCTTCTCCCCTCCCCTTCTCTCCTTTCTTCTTCTCTCTTCTCTCCTTTCCTCTCCCTTCCTCCTCCACTTCTCTCACCTCTATTAGTCATTCAACCCAAGGACTTTACAATGATCTAAGTCCCCAGCCCTTTTTTATACTTTTAGTTTTGAGATAGAGTCTCACTAAGTCTCTAAGTTGTCCAGACTGAACTTGAACATACTGGAGTGGATTAACTAATGGTCAACTTGTAACACCCAGATGAACTGAATCAGTGGTTCTGGGTGTGGAAGGCCCACCTGAGAATTGTTGCCAACAGTATAAAAGCATAACTGGAGGGGAAGATGATGTGCTGTTGATTCTCCTGGAGAAGTTTGCCATGCTGACTTTCATGATATGAACTTAGCTGTTCTCATTGTTGGAGCTCAGGACCTCACTGTTACTGAGACTAGCTGCAGGTCTCTTCGGGGGAGCTCTGGTCCTTACCTTGAGCATCACTTCCTGGCTCCAGTGCAGATCCTCCAGCCTGCTGGCACAGATCCTTCATCCGTCTGGCACAGACTTTCTAGCTTCCACCACTGACCTTTGGGCCTTCCCAGCATAGATCCATGAGACAGGCCTGCATGAGACATTATCATGGGCTCTCGGCCTCCAGTTGGACTTATGCAGGACATTGTCATGGGCTTTAGATCTTCAGCTGGACTTGTTCAGGGCACTGTGTTGGAATCCAGGCCCTCAGCTGGAGTTCTTGTATCTCTTGTACTTGTATGTAGACAGATCACCTGCATTCTTCTGCATTTGACTTTTTGGGTGAATATTATAAAATAATCCTATAACATATATGTCCTGTTTTAAATCTATTCCCCTATAAAAACTGTCTATAACATTTGCCAATCTTGTGCCTTGGCCTCCCAGAGTCCTAAGATTATAGGTATGTGCCACCATCCAGTGAAAAGTTTTTTTATTAAAAAAAATAACATCCTTTCCACAAACATAAAGGGCAAACTGACTGTAATCTTACAATAATTTAATAAATTAAGAAATAGAAGACCAAATAACAATAACAAAAGGCCAGATGGAAAATTGGGAGATGATGGCTAGGTTTATGGCATAGAATATTGTGGTAGACAGTTTCACAGTTGTATATTTATCTTTGAGCTCATCAAGTTGCTTGTATTAAATATGTTTAGCTTTTCCTGTGTCAGTCATAGTTTAATAAAATGGTTTAAAAGAAAAGGGGTAAAACCCAAACCCGCTCTTTCCCATGCTTCCTAGTTAGAGGGATTTCAATTCTATCTTTCTCGTTTGCTATGCTTATACAGATAATCATCTATACAGTACATACTCTAATATGTACAAGTATTTATGAAAATAAAGATTATGGCATACATTTTCTATTTTTTCTCATGTCATGATCCTCTTTCCAGCTTAGCATCAGCAGATCTACCAACTCCTTGAATGATGACACAACTTTCTGATAGTGCAATTACAGCAAAATTTGTGTTATTGTTCTCCCACAGTGCTCCTATATGAGCGAAATATACTGTATGAATACCTTAGCATATATCTCTTTCTCTAATGAGGACAGATTTATTAGAAGAAAAACGGCTTAGTCAAAGGATGTGTACCTTTTAAGTTAATTTAAAACACATTCCCCAAAACCATCTCTGTTATCATTCTGACAAGTAGTATATTAGAGGCTCACCACCTTGCCAGCACTTGACAGCACAACGATTGTGCCAGAACTTTTTTCCCTTGCCAGTCTGATACCATGAAGGTACACCTCATCCTTGTTTATGTTTGCATTTTCCTGACTACTGCTCTGGCAGACCACATTTTCTTTTTTTCCATCTCTGCTCCATCTTGAATTTCTGATTTCTTATTCAAGGAGTTCTTGTCATTCTTTTTTTCCTGCCCAACTTGAAAAAGTGTTGAGTAATGTGGAAGTATCAACACATTCTTATCTTGAAATGTACAATTCCCATACATTTTCCATTGTTTCCTATGTTTGTGGATGCTTTCTTATGATTGACATGGTCAGATCTATTTTTCCCTTTTAATAACATGTGAGCGTCCTTTGAGAAGATCACCTATACTTAGCTATGTAAGTATTGTATAGTATTTCACTCAAATATATTTTAAATTCATTTTTAAAATTTAAATCTTTAATTTACATAGAATTTTTTTCTGTATACTACAAGGACTTTGTTTTTAAAATGGCATAAAGTGAAGGTTTAACATCTTCCAGTTTTCCAATGAATTACTGACATGTTCCAGCACAATATCTGGAATGATCCCAATTTCTTCACTAATTTGACATGCTACATTTACGAAATAACACATAATTACACATTGCCATTCTGGGACAGTGATTTATTTGTTTGACCTTATTGTAGTAATTTGTTCATTAAGAGGGCTGCCAAGTGTTTCACAATATTATAGAGCAAGTTCTTCTTCACAATTTATTTTCAAACTTTTATAAAACTTTTTACCATCCATATAAAATATCACAAATGTGACATAGATAATAAATAAAACCAAAGCACACTACTTAAAAAGATGAATAATGTAGTCTTGCAAGATTGACTAAACTGGGGAAAAAGGGGAAAAGGGGAGATACAAACTGAAGAGGGATGGCAGAAGATTGGATCATTGCGTGCTATAGCATGTGTGGAAATAGCACACTGAACTCTATTAATAGGTATGTTTTATACATATTAAATAAAATATTCCTGTAAAAAAGAAGACACAAACAGATAACATCCACACATAAAAGTAGAACTTGGAGCATTCATACATAATAAATATATAAAATATGCCAACTTCATTAGTCATCAAGAGATGCAATTTCAAACTGCAGTGTGGTATTACTATGCAACCACAGGAACGGGTGAAATTGTAAAGAATCAAAAATGCTATTGACAGTGGAGAACAAATTGAAATTTTATTGGTGTGAAATAATCTTCTTTGAAGGCTATTCAAATAAATTTTTAATTTACTAAATTGATATATATAAGGTTTCCCTAAAAATAAGACCTATCCAGAAAGCAAATTCTAACACACTTTCAGGGTATGTCTCTTCTAAAATCATTTTAAAACTTGCTTTCTGGATAGGTCTTATTTTCAGTGAAACAGGGTACATATGTAAGTCATGCACACATAAACACACACACACATACATATATATATATCATACAAATATAGAGAAAATATATATGTATCCATATATACATGTATTAGATTTTGTTTTTAAAATGGCATAAAGTGAAGGTTTAACATCTTCCAGTTTTCCAATGAATTACTGACATTAGAAATGTGATATATCCCTTGTTTGTTGCTTACAAATAGCAACACATGAATTCGATCTTTTTATTTAGTGTTAGACTTGCCATTTTAAATTAGGAACTTAACCTGTGAACATTATCATTGAAGTACTGAAGGTTTTCTGTGCACTTTTAGAATGAGCCTTGTATTTGCTTTATTTTCTCTTTTTCTTTGTTCTCATTATTTCCCCTTTTCTGATTGATAAATTATACAGAATATTTTTCTTCTAGCATTACCTATTACTTTTGTAACCAATGTATAAATTTCTACAATAGTTTATAAATATCTTTCTATATGGTCAACTCTCCATATCCCAGAGGTTCTGTGTCTTCCAATTCATCCAAACATGATTCAAAAATATTTTTTAATTGTATCTGTACTACATATGTACAAGCTTTTTCTTTACATTCCCTGAACAATACATTCTAACAATATTTACATAGCATTTGTATTTAATTGCATCAAGTATAAGTAATCTAGAGATAATTTAAAGTGTTCTGGCCTGTGTGCACAGGTTATGTGCAAATACAGTACTGTGCCATTTCATAAGGTGGACTTGAGCACTCCTGGGCCTTAGAATTATAAGTTAAACTTGATTGTCAGGTAGATTAGCTTAGAAGCTGCCCAGGAGAGGAACAAAGCACACTTCTGGGTGATCTGGGGAGCTGGGTCATGGAGGCATGACCTTGGGTCCATATCTGATCCCTGGCCCCTTGCTGTCTGCTGTTCCCCAGCTTTACTTCCTGATCACCTTGAACTAAGCAGCTTTGCCCCCCGCCCCCCATGGAGCACCTTGGAAGAGCCAGCCATGAGCTGAATCCCATGAAAGTACAAGCCAAATCAAACCTCTCCTCCTTTAAATTGTGGGTGTTGTGTCTCAGTGATGGGGCTTGCTCAATTCCCCGTGGATACCGAGGGGTTATTGTATTTCTCTTAAATAAGGCAAAGACTCCAGCATTAAGTTGTCAGGAGTTTAAATTGGGGATATCTCACAGGGTGGGTTTAGCTTCTGAGTGCTGGCTGGCATTGGTCAAAGCTGCCATGAAAGTGCACTTGAGCTCTATGTCTCCCTTCACCCATTTATACCCCATGGCTCCTCCCTAGCACCCCACAGCTCACTTCCTGAGCACAAACTTTAGCATCTCTGAATATGCTCCTGCAGAAGCAACCTGCAATGTCAGGTTTTCCTCAACCTCAACAGTTTCCTGTAAAAAAAGAAGACACAACAGATTAGAGCATTCTTATTGATCTGCACCTACTGGGATTAGTACAACACTTAAATTATGTGGTTGACTTCTTTTCAGTCTAATTTGACCTAACATCTCCCTTCAGGCTCATGGTCTTACCAGATGAATTACATGCAGTAAAAATCCAACTTGAACATTTCCTGACTTTAAAGAGGCTTCTTAAAGATTAACTTAATTTTGCAGTGAAAATTTTTCGAATCAGCAAATATACAAAACATAATAATTTGGTTTACAAGAGTAACAGGTGGTGGCCATCTGCTGTTTGTGTTGAATATGAATCATATTTTGCAGTGGCATCATCATGGATGAAGGGGAAGATAGACCTATCTTCTGATCTGGAGAGTCAGTACAAACCAGTAGTGGCATGTCAGGCCTGTGGGTAGGGACAGTTAGAAAATTCTCATTCATTACGGAAGGTGTTTTCCAACCTGACGATCCAGAGGCGGTGAGTGTGGGTTACAGCTTGACAGTTCCTATCCTTTCCATATAAGGACTTCCTAGGATACTACCTGTTTGACTTTTTTCAAAGAAATGTGGGGAGCATATGAGAGAATAGACACAAAACATGTTGAAAAGCAAAATGTAGACTAAATATTACTTGACATTTGAAGAGATGTCAAATACCATGGATGATCACTGAGGAGATGCTAGGGTAATGGATGCCAAATTACTCATAATCTAAGAGATCTTTAAAACATGAGTGTTCCTGGAATAAGGCTGAGTTTATGTAGCACAGGTAAAAAAAAAAAAAACTGAATTTCTTCCCCAAGCAGCTGAGGCGTTAGTGATGAGAGGACAGGGCTTTATGATTCTGCCCTCAGAAACCTGGTTCTGTCCCACTGGCAAGGTAACATCAGTTTCTTCACTGCAAAAATATGTGACACCCAAATTACAGCATTATTTTAGTGTATGAAATAGGTTAATAATATCATGCTCCCTAAAACAAATTGGATAACTACCAAGTATTTGTTTAAATGGCAAAGTTATTGAAAGGAGGGAATACATAACATTACCGACTTTCTTCAAAAATGGAACTGTCCTCGACAGTGATGTGCAAAATGTGAGTAAAGAGCATATGTTTCAACTAAGAGAAAAATAATCAACACAGAACAAACACACCAGCATGGGAGAAAGGAGAACTGGAGAAGACTGCATTGACCTACAGAAAACCTAAATGTGGGCTAAAATTAATCTCTAACTTTCTGAAGTGCACAAACAAAAGGAGACCTTGTGAGGTATACAGAGTGCAGGGGAAGTATTGAATATCTACTTTCGGGTCTGAGAGCAGGCAGATTTCTCTTGAGGTTCTTCATAAAGAGGACATTGTTGGAAGCAATAAACAGTACCCTATTGGTACCCTTAAAATAGACTGAGGACAAGAGCTTTATAGAACTGTTTCAGAATAGGCTCCTTGCTTTATTCCAAGGAGTAACTCAGTAAACACACTTCTGTGGCTGGAAAGGCCAGAGCCAGTAGGCTAATTCTTCTTTATTGGCTGGTGGCGGCGGGTTGGCGGGGACTGAGAAATAAGGGGTAAAAGAAGAAGGTGCACTGTATGCAACTGGTTTAACACAGGAATGTATTTTAGAATAGCTGTGCTCTTTGTTGAATTCATCTTGAGCTTCTTTCACAAAGAAATTTAAAATAAAAAACATGGGCTGTCACCTTAAATTATAATCTTTGAAAATTACAAAATGATAAATTATTCTATGCTGCTTTTTTCTACTCACTCCACAGATGTCTTAGCACTGCTTGAACTGAGTACCGTGCTGTGGATATACAGGACAGTAGTGTAAGTATTATAGCTTTAACAGTACACTTATCTATATATTTGTGCATAGGTATGTCTCAACTTATGAAGTTCTGACCTAATAAGCCCAATGTAAATCGAAAACCTCAGAAGTTCAAAATGGTGAGCTATGAGCCATCCTAGCTTAGCAACATAGCACCCTGCAGAGTATTAGTAATTCATTCTTGTAATCAAATAAGTTATCTAGAGCTGTAGCTCAAGGTCTCTAGCCAGTACCGTTAAAGAATACCACATTGCATGTCACCAGCCCAGCCCAGCCCAGCCCAGAATGAGTGTTAAATACATGCTGCTTTTCTATCGTCCTAAGTTAGGACGCTCTGAATACATACTGTGTATATCTCTGTGTCCCCTCAGGTGCCTGCAAAAATCAGATGTTGGTGTCTGCTGTCACTAAATCTGACACAGACAGTGAAGAGATGACAGCAGACTAGTCCTGTATGTGAGTCCACTGGGAGCCTCCTTTAGAGAACATGTGGGGAGGAGAGTCATTCATGAAAGAAAGGCCATGAGCTATGGTGCAAAGAGGAGAGATGATTTTTGGGTCTTATCCATGCAGTATTATCAAAACAAACTCCCACACTTCTAGACTATTTCTCTTATTTAATGTAATTTGATGAACATTTTTAAGAATTAATTTTTAATGTGAACTTTATTCCTTCAAGTAATAATTAAAAATTTAATCAATTTAGATTTCAAACTTTATAAAATGGGACAAATTATGGGGACAACACAAAACATCACAGCAACTTGTGATCATGTGACTCAGCAGCAACCACTAAGCTGACTGGAGGGTTGGACCTTTTGCCTCTACCCAGAATGCTGGGCTTTGTGTGCTTGGTCTATCGTAGGGCTGTTGTTCCACTTTTTACTACTATTGTAAGAATCTGCTTCTAACCTTATTTTCTGGGACATCAATGGCTGTCTTTTAAAACCCACATAAAATAGGTTAAGAGAATGGATGTAGCCTGCATTTAGTGCATCTACTCATTTTATTGATATTGGCTGCCCAAGGAATTCTGTACTTTCTCAGCTGATGAGTTTTATGTAGGTAATGATTATAAGACATTTGTATACATTTTTCTCATAGTGAGATTTGCTACTTATTTTTCCAGCAAGTAAGAACTAAACTAATTTAACCTTTTAGGGAATAAAATTTCTGAGGCAGGTAAATATTGTGCATAAGATACTAATAATAGTTATAATGAAGTTGATAATGACAGCATGTACCAAGTGCTGTGCTAAGCTTTTTACCTTTAAAACTTCATTTAACCATCCCAAAATACAGGGATTTTTATTTCTAAAGATGACTTTATATTCCTCTTATTATTAGAGGCAATTTTACTGAATATAGAATTCTACATAACAATTGAGATAATACAGGTTTCTGTATATATATATACATATATATCTACTGATTGACAAAGTTATTTTATAAGGAGGAAAGATTTATTTTAGCTCATAGTTTGTAGAGGTTTCATTCTAGAGTCAGCTGGAGCAGCATAGTAGAGCACATCACAGAGGAAAAACAGTTCATGGCATGGCAGGTAGGAAGTCAGGAGAGTTTTTAACTTTAATGAAATGTATCATTTTCTTCTATGATTAGTAGTTTCTGTGTCTCCTTTAATATACTTTTTCTACACTTAGGTCATTAATATATTCTAAGATTTTTCATCTTCTAGTAAGTTTATAGATTATTTTTTAATTTTGGGTCAATAACCCCTTTCAAATGACTTCTTACATAATTGTAAAATAAACGTTGAAGTTACCTTTTAAAATATATGGATGTCGGGGCTGGGGATTTAGCTCAGCGGCAAAGCGCCTGCCTGGCAAGCGCAAGGTTGTGAGTTCGGTTCCTAGTACCTGAGAAAAACCAAAAAAATAAAATAAAATAAAATAAATAAAATAAAATAAAATAAAATAAAATATATGGATGTCCACTTGTTACAATAGTGTTTTTGAGACTTTTCATTCAATTGTCTTGCCATTTGAAAATAATTAACCATATAAGTGAGGGTCTATCTGTTTCTTTATTCAGTATTTTTTTATTTTTACTTCAAATAACATACAGGTTAACTTATTGAAAATTTATAATGGGCTGGGGATATAGCTCAGTGGCATAAGCACCTACCTGCCTGGCAAGAGCAAGGTCCTGAGTTTCATCCCCGGTACCACAAAAAAAAAAAAAAGAAAGAAAGAAAGAAAATTTATACTAAGCCAATCTAACAAGAGTTAGCAGAGGCACTTAACATAAGACTCAAGAGTAAAATTCCAGGGCTGGGGATTTAGCTCAGTGGCAAAGCGTCTGCCTGGCAAGCACAAGGTCGTGAGTTTGGTGCCCCGTACCAGAGGGGAAAAAAAAAAAAAAAAAAGAGTAAAATTCCATTTGCCTCTGCTGTTGTACCGTTATTGAGATATATATTATTTCTTTGTGTTTTAGAGCCTCATATATATTCTAATGGATACTAGGAAAGAAAAATAGTCCACTTTCATACTTTCTCTGATATTATTTTTGGGTACTTTCTTCCATTTTGTAAATCCAGGTCTTCATTATCCATTATTTTCTTTCAGGATGAAGAATTTTCTTCAGCATTTTTATTGAAAAAGAGATCAATTAATTTTCTCAATTTTATCTAAAATATCTTTATTTTGCCATTATTTTAAATATATTTATACTTGCTTGTAATTATAAATATATGAGCTTTTATTGTGCTTCAACATATTAAAACAGTCCCTTCTTACCACTGTTCCTATTTATGTTTTTGTTTTTTGTACCTACAGTCGAACTCAGGACCTTGCACTTGCCAGGCAGGCGCTTATGCCACTGAGCTATACCCCAGCCCACTGTTCCTATTTATGTACTGTGTCACCATTTGCAGGCTGCTAGGAAAATGATCTTTCTGTCTGGTTTTTGGCATTTTGATTTTGATGTGCCTTCATATAATTATCTTTTCATTTATCCATCTCAGAGTTCACTTTATTTCTTGGGTATTTAAGTTTACATTTCTTTTGACAAAATTTGAGGAATTTGAGTTATTAGTCTTCCAATGATTTTTCTACCCAACTTTCTCTTTCTTCTTTTTCCTGAGAGTCCAATTAAACACACACTAGGCCACTTAGGAAGACCTAGGTGTCACTGAGGATATTAGGTTTTAATTTAATTTTTAATTTAATTTATATTCTTTGTTCTTCAGATTGGATATTTTCTGTTGTTATTCTTCTAATGGTTTATTATGTCATCTCTAATGAGCAAGTAAGCCATCCATTATTTTTTATTTCAATGTTATACTTTTTAGTTCTTAGATTTTCATCAGTTGTTTCTTTTTAGTTGCCATCATCTGCTGGTATTCTTTGCTTGTTCTTATTATCATGAAGATAGTTTTTTCAACACAAAATGGATGCTAAGTGCAAGTTATGTACTATTTCTGGATTGTTTTCTAGTCACTGTTTTTACTTCCACTGTCTGTCTCCATTTCCTATTTTATTCACATTATTGTGAAAATATTCAAACTTTTACTGTGGAAATTGAGATAACACTCAAGTTTGTTATCTTCCTCTGAACAATTTTTTTTCACAAGCAAATAGATATCTAACTGAGTTTAGACTCCAAAGTGTATCTCTCCTACAGAGGGCAACAGGAAAAATATCATCTATGTTCAATATTCTAGATAGTTCTTTCCTGTGAAGTTCCCACACTCTGTTTGCCCTCCAAAAGTTCACTTGGGTGTCAGTGAGGCATTTTGAACAAAATATGCTTGAGGATTGTTTTGAGTCTTTCCCTTATCTCTCCAGCTCACTTTGCAACTCTACATTCTCCCTTCCTTTTTTTTTCAGTACCAGGAATTGAACTCACAACCTTGCACTTGCCAAGCAGGCGCTGTGCTGCTGAGCTAAATCCCCAGCCCCTGCATTCCCCTTTTTGACTCAAACGATGAAGCCAGAGATCTCAGCTCTCCTGTTCAGTGGTTCCACCCACACCTCCTCATGTGTGCACATAGAAATAGGTTTATGCATCAAATGCATTATATCTGTTTTATAATACATATTTCCATGTACATATTTAAAGTATTATCTATAAGAGGGTTACTTCAAAACAGTATCTCTGTCATTACAAGAAGTAGAAAGCCTTCCTTTAATTATGGTTCCTGAATATATCCATTAATTATTTGTATATTCAGCAATACATTTAAAAATATTAATTTTATATCGAAAGAACTTTAAAATTGTCCAAACCACTCTGAAAATAAAATTTACTGAAATAATTTTAGTTTGATGATGTGGTAACAATGCATTTATCTCAGAAAAAATGAAATTTCTATAAAGCATTCCTCTGGCTAGATTTGAACAATAATATATCCTGGGTTGTGCACCAAGATAAACTATTTGTGAAACAGACATCAAGATAATTAAATAAAAAATCTTGGTTGTACAATTTCCTTGGTTCTGTTGCTTTCTTACATTTTGACCTTGGGCAACTTAATAACCTTCTATGTCCCAGTTTCTTTTCTAAAATTCAGAATAATAGTACCTGCTTTAACAGCTCATGAAAAGCAAATAAATACATGTGACCATGAGGCTCTGTCCCTAGCATTTCACAGCTACTGTGTAAGCACACCTGGTATAAATCATATATTTCCACAGAGATTTTGCCCATGAATTCTGACTATGGAGGAAATGTTATTTACTGGATTTCTTATATAATTCATAGTTAAGGACTATTTGTAACTAATTATGAGTTGGATCCAGTCAAGCAGATCCATGCCTAGCAGAGGTAAGCACACATCAGCATTTACTAGATTCTAATGTTTAAAACTGTCCTAAATAGTTCAGTAGGCAAAAATCTTTCCTTGGTTACTTATTAAATTTTGCTTTCATTTTTCAGTTGTACAACGTGAGAGCTCTTATGGGAAAGTAATTTACAAATTTAGGAGCTGGTTACTGAAGTTTGCAGAGCCCAAGCAAGGAGGAAAGAACAAGCCACTAGCTCAGGTCACAGAGCAGGGCTCACACAATGACCCTGTGAGGACATTGCTCTGATGCACCCTGCAATTGCCTGAACTTCTGGCTACACTCATGATGCTAGTTAGATATTTTCTTGAGTCTTATTTTTTTAAGCCAACTGCATTCTAAATAGCACAAAAATTACAAAATAACTGTTTTTCATATTATCTGGAGAGAAACATGAAATGCAGCTCCTGACAAGGTTTGAGATTTAGCATGAGTTTCATACTGAGGTATCTTTAGAATCTGGTATGTGGAAACTCCCATTCATGAGTCTGAAAAGCACTTTTAATTAAAGCATTTAATCCAGGAAAGAAAGACAGCTTTGAACTAAAGAGGACAAAAAGATATCTTATTGCTTAGCACATTTAGAAAATGGTTTTATTTTCATGAGAGCTAAATATTAGAGAGTTTTTTTAAATACTCAAACTTCAGGTATTTGGGTCTTTCTAAGACCTATTTAATGTTGAAACTTGAATTTCTCTCTTCCCAATATCATTTGAATATATATGGTCCCTGCCACCCTAGGGTCAGAGTCAGTTTTATGGATTTTTAAACTTATTCAAGCTATAGAATTATATCAGATTATAATGTGCATATTATATTACACAAAATCAAGTACATTTCTCCTGCACACTTTCTCAGTTTTATTTGACTAAGACTGCAAAGACTGGGGCTGGGGATTTAGCTCAGCGGCAAAAGCGCCTGCCTGGCAAGCGCAAGGTCGTGAGTTCGGTTCCCGGTACCGGAGAAAAACCAAAAAAAAAAAAAAAAAAAAAAAAAGACTGCAAAGACCCATCAGCCCCCATCCCGCTGTAATCATTCAGCACAGCAAGGATGTTGGATTCTACAGACTCTGCAGTGCAGTACTGTGCTGACCACGAGCACCAGGGCTGCAGCAAAAAGTTGTGGCTCCAATCTGACCAAGACTCATCCACAGCTTCACCTCAGCTTTCAAACTGCTCCACAACTGAGCTCTGTTCCCAACCCCCTGTGAGGTAGGCCCCAGCCTGTGCTACACTGCTGCCATCAGTCTCACTGCTCTTCAGACCCTCCAAATGCTGCCACCTCTATGCCCACAGCCCCTTTCCACAGGCTGAAGTCACCGTCAGCTGAAGACACTCCATTCTCCAAACAGGTTTCAGGAAGTCTGGGTGACAGATTTTCCTTGTACAAAATCATCAGTTTAAAGACAGCAGTGAAGGTAAAGTGTTGAGAGATTTCCCCTTTAATGAGCAACAAAAAGAGACTTACATAGCAATTTTAAAGTAAATGTATGTATGTATGTATGTATTTATACATGTATGTTCGTAGAACATAATGTTTACATTCCTTATGTGGAGTTGGCACATGTACCTAACACACTTAATAATTCTTTTATCTACTTCCCACCCACTCCATCTCTTAATCCCCTTCACATCTGAGAAAGATGCATCACCATACTTTCTATTATCTATTATTTTACTCTTTATTCTTTGGGTTTCTCAGACAAGAGAAACCATGTGACATTTAAACTTGTGTGTCTGATTTCACTTAACATCATGGTCAAAGGTCCCTCCATTTCCCTACATTTACATGTCTTTATGGCACTCTAGTACTCCATTGAATGTCAATATTTCATTTTCTTTATCGATTCATCTATTCATGGACACATAGGCTGCTTCCAAGATTTAGATGTTATGAGCTTGTTGCTATAACCATATGTATGCATGAGTCACTATAATATGATGTTTTAATTCTTTCAGGAAGATACTTAGAAGGAGAATATGGGTCAAATGCAATTTTTAGATTTTTGTTTGTTTGTTTGTTTTATTTCTAAGGAATATCCATAATGATTTCCACAATAGTTGTACTAGTTTATAATCCTACCAATAATGTAGAAGGGTTCCTTTTCCCAGGCAGTTTCTTCAGCAATTGTTATTATTTGATTTCTCTGAATTTACAGTTTCTCTTATATGAGAAACTCAGAGTAAATATAAAAAGCAAAAAAAAAAATAGATAATAAGAAGTAGGGAGGTAGATCTTTCTCAGATGAGAAGGGGATCAGGAGATAGAGGGTGGAGGGAAGGAAAGGAAAAGGGATGCCAAAAGGAATTAAAATGTAAACACTGAGTACTACAAGTGAGTACAAGAAAAAAAGGGGATCAAGGGTTGGTACAGAAGGAAGGAGGAAAGGGAAAAGGGATGAAAAATGAATTAAGAGACAGCTTCAGCAACCTGGGTGACTATGCCCTCACCCCTTCCCCACTAGTGTGGGAACTTGGCTGGGTCCCAGGCAGCTTGTGAAGCCTTGGTGAACACAACCCACCCCACACCACACCCTTGCAGAAGCAGGGCTGAACCCCAGAAAGCTTCAGGAACATTGGTGAGTTGCCCCTGACCCTTACCCACCAACGTGGGAACCAGGCAGTGCCCCTGACAGCTTCAGGGGCCTCAGTGGTCATGCCCCCATGGCACCCTCATGGAAAGAAGGCTAAACCTCAGACAGCTTTGGGAACCTAGGGGACCATGCACCCACTGTTCCCCCACTGGCTTGGAAGCAAACTGCACCCCAGAAACCTTCAGGAGCATTGGCAACTGCACCTGCCCCACACACAATCACAGAGGCACACTGAGCACTGGGGATCTTCAGGTCATTACTCTGCCACTCACACACCATTGTGGGAGTGAGGTTAAGCTCCAGAGAACTTCTAGATCTTTGACAATGACAAAAGAAAAGAGCAAAATGAAATCTCAGATTTCCAGCCTACCCAGAATAAGTCCACGAGACATCAACACAGAGGAGTTTGGAAGTCATACACCTGAAATTACTGAAATGATAGCAACTGAAGTAGACAACTCCATCAGGCCATAGAAGATATCAGATTAGAAATAATCACTCAGGTACAAAAAAGAAATGACAGCAGTAATGAAAGAATTGCTCAGCATATCTAAAGAATACATAGATAAGAAAAGAGAGGAGCATATGAAAATGATGGAAACCTTGAATGAACAATATAGGAAAGAATCAGAAAGCATGAAAAAGACTCAAACACATATTTAGGAAATTAAAACTTCCATCAAAAGCTTGAAAAACCATTGAACAAAGCTGAAGATACAATTTCAGACCTTGAGGACAAGATTGCAGGTATAGATTGTGAAAGGAAAGATCTTTTAAAAATAACAAGGAGCCAACAAATAACAGTTCAACAGCTGCAAGATGAAGCAAGGAGAAACAAAGTAACATTAATAGGTGTCAACAAAACAGCAGGTGTCAACACAAATGTCATAAAATGACTATTTGCAAAAGAAATAGCAGAAAATTTCCCAAGCATGGAAAAAGAATCAGACATGCACTTAGTGAGGCATATAGAACTCCAGTTAGCTATAACCAAAATAAATCTACACTAAGACATATACTGATCAAGATCCCAGAAATTCAACAAAAGAGCAGAATATTAAAAGCTGTTACAGAAAAGAAACAGATTACCTTTAAAGCCATGGCAGATTTCTCAACACAAACCATCAAGGCAAAAAGAGCTTGGAGTCAAGTATTTCAGGTCCTAAAAGAGAACAACTTCTAATCCAGATTGATGTATATTCTGAAAAACTATACTTCAAAATTAATGGAGCAATAAAATATTTCCATGATAAAGAGCAACTGAAAAACTCATGAGTGCCAAATCACCCCTACAAAGACTACTAAAAGGTGTTCTAGAAAGAGGTAAAAAATAACTACAATTTCAAGAACAACAGAAGAGACCAACAAAGTACAGCAAGCAATTAAACAGAGAGAAAAAGGAGGTATCAACAGGAAAATAGCATGACAAATATAAGCCAATACACATCAGTTATAACCATCAATGCAAAAGGTCTCAATTCAGCAATGCAAAGAAACAGACTGGTAGAGTGGATCAAGAAACAAAATCCAGCAATATGCTATATATAAGAAAGACATTTAACTCAAAAGGAAGGTCATAGACTGAATATCAAAGGATGGAAAACAATACTCAATGTGACAGGAACCCAGAAAAAAGCAGATATAGCTATTCTGTTTGCAGACAATGTGAACTTCAAACCAACAATGATCAAAAGAGATAAAGAAGTTCACTACATATTTGTTAGGGGAAATTTTTAAGACAAAGAGATAACAATCATAAATATCTATACACCAAATATAGGAGCACCCAACTACAAGACAAATTCTAATAGACATGAAAAATGAAATAAGCAGTAACACAATCATAACAGGGTCCTTAACACCCTATTGTCACAAAGAGATAGATCAACTAAACAAAAAATCAGCAAAGAATAACAGAACTAAACCAAACTTGTGAACATGGACTGAGTAAACCTTTATAGTGTTCCACTCAACAGCATCAGAATACACACTCTCCTCAGCTGCACATAGGATGTTCTCTAAATTAGACCATATACTAGCACATAGAATAGGCTTAAGTAGATATAAAGGAATTAAAATTATTCTGTGCATACTATTGGACCATAGTGCAATGAAATTGGAAATTAATGACAAAAGGAACCTCAAAAACTCCACAAAAATGTGGAAATTAAATAACTCTCTCCTGAATAAACAATGGGTCACAGATGAAATTAAAGAAGAAATTAAACAATATTTACAATCAAATGAAAATGCAGATACAACTTACAGGAACCTGTGGGATGCAATGAAAGCAGTCCTCAGAAAGAAATTTATAGTAGTGAATTCCCACATCAGGAAAACAGAATGAACACAAATAAATAATCTTATGCTGCACCTCAAGCTTCTAGAAGAAGAAGAGCAAGTCAGACCCAAAGCCCAAAGAAGGCAGGGAATTATAAAGATCAGAGCAGAAATTAACACAATGGAGAATAAGAAAACAATACAAAGAATTAATGAATCAAGAGTTTGTTCTTTGAAAGAATAAATAAAATTGATAAACCCATAGCCAACCTTATCAAGAAAAGGAAAGAAAAAACTCAAATCCATGCAACAAGGAAGGAAAAGGGTGAAATCACTACAGATCCTGTAGAAATTCAGAATATCATCAATACCTACTTCGAAACTCTTTACTCTCATAGGATGGAAAACACAGAGGAAGTGGACAGATTCCTAGATACATGTGAATTTCCAAACCTGTATGAAAAAGATATAAAAACCCTGAATAACTCAATATCAGGAAGCAAAATTGAAAATGTAAGAAAAAACTTACCAACAAAAAAAAACTCAAGTCCTGATGGATTCACAGCTAACTTCTACAAGAAATTTAGAGAAGATTTAATGCCAATTCTTCTCAAATTCTTTAAAGAAATTAAAAGGGAAGAAATTCACCCTAACTCATTCCTGGAAGCAAGTATTACTCTGATACCGAAATCAGAGAAAGACTCACCAAAAAAGAGAACTATGGGCCAATCTCCCTAATAAACATAGATGCAAAAAGCTCTCAGTAAACTACTAGGAAACAGAATGCAACAAACCATCAAGAAGATTATACACTTTGACCAACTGGGATTCATCCCAGGAATTCAGGGATGGTTCAATATAGACAAATCAATTAATGTAATACACCATATCAACAGAGCCAAAGACAAACATCACATGATCATCTCAATAGATGTAGAAAAAGGTTTTTATAAAGTCCAACACTCATTCATGATTAAAAAAACCCTACAGAACATAGGGATAGATGGTCTTTACCTTCTTCTGATAAAAGCCATCTATGACAAACCAAAGGCCAATATCATACTAAATGGAGAAAAATTGAAAGCTTTCACTTTAAAATCAGGAGCAAGACTTGGATGTCCACTTGTATTCAATATAGTTCTGGAAATATTAGCCAGAACAATTAGATAAGAGAGAGAAATAAAAGGAATAAATATAGGAAAGGAAGAATTGAAATTATCATTATTCACAGATGGCATGATACTCTACATAGAAGACCCAAAAACTCCACCAAAAGGCTTATAGATTTAATAACTAAATTCAGTAACATAACTAGATACAAAATCAGCACTCAAAAATCAATAGCATTCCTGTACATAAACAACAAACAGAGAGAGAAATTAGGGCAACTACACCTTTCATAATAGCTTCTACAAAATGAAATAGTTAGGAAGCAATCTAATAAAGGAAGTAAAATATCTATACAGTGACAATTACAATACTCTGAAAAAAGAGATTGAAGAGGATTTCAGAAAATGGAAAGATATTCCTTGCTCATGGATAAAAGGAACCAACATTGTGAAAATGGTCATACTCTCAAAATTGTTATACAGATTCAATGCAAATAAATTAAATTAAAATACCATTAGTATACCTCATACATCTAGAGAAAAGATTCCTGAAATTCATCTGGAACCAGAAGAGGCCGAGAATAGCAAAAACAATCCTGGGCAACAAAGGAAAGGCAGGAGGCATCACAATCCCTGACTTGAACCTATACTACAAAGCTACTCTTATAAAATCAGTATGGTACTGGTTAAAAAGCAGACCAAAGTCAATGGGGCAGATTAGAAGATACAACTACAAGCACACTCAGCCACGTTGTCTTTGACAAAGGGGCCTAACAGGTTCACTGGAAGAAAGATAGCCTCTTTAATAAATGGTGCTGAAAAAAACTGCTTTCCACATCTTAAAGACTAAAACTAGACCCATGTCTATCACCATGCACTAAACTAAAGTCAAAATGGATCAAAGATATAAATACTAAAGCAGAAACACTAAATCTACTGGAAGAGAAAGTAGGCAAGAATCTTCAAGGCATAGGGGTAGACAGAGATTTCATGAACCAAAACCAAACTGCACAGGAAATATTTCAAAGTAACAACACCTAGAATCTCATCATATTGAAAAGTTTTTGCATATCAAAAGAAATCACCAACAGAGAAAAAGAAAACCCATGAAGTGGGAAAAAATTCAGCCAACTGCCCCTCAGATAAGCACTTCTATCTAGAACATATAAAGAATTTCAAAAAATCAGGCCTCCAAAATTTAAAGACCCACCCCAAAAATGGGCATCTGAGATGAATACACACTTCCCAGATGAAAAAATACTAATGGTGACTAAATGTATGAAAAAAATGTTCAACATCATTGGTCATTTGCAAATGCAAATTAAAATAACACTGACATTCCATCTCACCCCAGAAAGATGGCTATCATTAAGAAATCAACCAATAACAAAGCCTGCTAATCTGTGGTGAAAAAGGAGTCCTTCTTCACTGCTGGTGGGAGGGTAGACTGGTGAAATCACTGTGGAAATCAGTGTGGAGATTTCTCATAAAACTAGGATTAGAGGTCCCACTTAACCCAGCTATTTTCCCAGAAGAATTAAAAACATCATACCACAGCAATATATGTGCACCCATGTTTATAGCTGTACAATTTGTCATAGCTAAATCTTGGAAACAACACAAATGCCCAGCAACTGAGGAACAGATAGAAATGATGTGGTATTTTTATGCATTGGAGTATTATTCAGGTATAAAAAAAATAAAATTGAGGATTTTGTAGATAAGTGGATGCAACTATAGACAATACGCATAAGGGAAATAAACTGGACCCACATGTGTAAACATTGTATTGTCTCCCTAGTGTAAGAACCAGAAAGAGTAAGTAAAACCCAAAACATCCAATAGATAATATGAAAAGGAAAGAAAATTTAAAAAAATAAAAAAAAGAAATTGCTCAAAGGAAGGAACAACTGATATGAGGGAAAAAGAAGGAAGGGAAATTATATATATATATATAATATGTATGGTATTTATGTATGTATTTAATATGTATGTATTTAATAATTTTATTCTCTTTAATGGTTTGATCAATCTTGCATTATTACACCTGGTAATCTGAGCAACTTCGTTGGAGACAACAATATGTAGTATAACAACC